>NC_090269.1:83524620-83824620 GCF_040414725.1 Anabrus simplex
GGATGGATGGATGGATGGATGGATGGATGGATGGATGGATGGATGGATGGATGGATGGATGGATGGATGGATGGATGGATGGATGGATGGATGGATGGATGGATGGATGGATGGATGGATGGATGGATGGATGGATGGATGGATGGATGGATGGATGGATGGATGGATGGATGGATGGATGGATGGATGGATGGATGGATGGATGGATGGATGGATGGATGGATGGATGGATGGATGGATGGATGGATGGATGGATGGATGGATGGATGGATGGATGGATGGATGGATGGATGGATGGATGGATGGATGGATGGATGGATGGATGGATGGATGGATGGATGGATGGATGGATGGATGGATGGATGGATGGATGGATGGATGGATGGATGGATGGATGGATGGATGGATGGATGGATGGATGGATGGATGGATGGATGGATGGATGGATGGATGGATGGATGGATGGATGGATGGATGGATGGATGGATGGATGGATGGATGGATGGATGGATGGATGGATGGATGGATCCGTATTTACTCTCATTGTGGAAGCTTGTGTATTGGAAATTGAATGAAGAAACGAAGACGAATGCAGAAGTGATTATGTCACCGAGCGTCGATGAATTTCCGTGCGGTTGTGTTCGCTCGTATATTGGCATGACAAAAGATCTTGTTAGCTACAGGGTGAGAGAACACACCAGGCCTGTCTGGAATGTTCCTCTTGCATCCTACGGCGAAAAAGCTGTAAGCCAGTATACAATAGCAGATCATTTCTACAATACAGACCGTCGAATGCTTTTTGATCAAATGAAGGTCATGGCGCTTGCAAACGATTTCTATGCTCGACTTGTGAGGGAAGCCATTGAGCTAGAGCTGCACCCAAATAACTTTAAGAGGAAAGAAGGCTTCAAGTTCTCAAATACATGGAGACCTGTACTCCATAAATACCTGCATAACACCAATATGGCACAGCGCGACGCACTCCAGAAACCGCCGACCGAGGGCTATGAATCAGTAACTTCACTTCCAACCACCACAGAACAGCGTGATGTTAGCTGAGTTCAGTTAGTGGGGGATGGGGTGGGAGGGCATGGGTGGTATTCGAAGGATAATATGGTCATTCACGACTTCCACGTCCTTTGAGGAATTTCTGTGATCACTGTCAGAAGCAGACCTTTTATGCCCTGATGAAGGCCAATATAATTTGGCAGGAAGCTCGGCTTTCTTCTTAATAATAAATAAGTGGCCTAAATCCTTATCATATTTAATGATTTATGGCACATACTATTAAAATAACTAGTGCGCACGTGAAAACAATCACTCAATTATCATTCCAGGCAATAATTTTTTTTATGTTTTATCACAGAGCATAATCCGCCACTTGTAATCAATCATTTGATAATCATGTATGGGATTGAGGTTGAATTTCCAGAAAATAAATCTCTAGATTATATCATATATATTCCTTTATATTTTAATTTCCTTGTTGTATCATAGAGAAAATTCCGCCACCTGTAAGCAATCATTTGATGGTCATTTATGGGATTGAACCCAGATATCAAATCTCTTGTTTCTATGATAGAGAAAATTGCAGGGATGTACAAACTAATAGTTTAGTCCTGTACCCCTTGTATGAGGTTTGATCCTATTCCTGCTCTAATTTACATGATTTCCGTGTGTCCGGTTTCTTATTCCTTGCTGTTCTAAGTTCCACGCTTTTCCTGTATTCAGTCTATACATTTTACGAACGTTGGTGTAAAAAATGGACTTACAAATATATACCCGTATAAAAACATAGATTAATTTTATTTTGTTAAATTTGTGATGATACAACTACCTCTACAACCCGTCGGAGTGCCTCAAGAGCCTTGGTGGCAAAATTGGGATACTAATACTGTACGTGGTGGGCTGGCGGTCGTAGCCGTGTTGAAACACCAAATCCCATGAGATCTTCGAAGTTAATCAACGTTGGGCGTGGTCAAGATTTGGGTGGTTTGGAGGGGTAAGGGAATGGAGGAGCAAAAACGACCTGGCCACCCTACTGTAGGCAAACTCCGGCTCAGGCACACCTCTGCTGGAGGCAGGGACTTGCCTTCGGGCAGAATACACCCTTGCCCTACCCTGTAAGTGGAGGCGTGTATATTTGTGTAACAGGCAAACTTACTCTTCATTTTATAATAATATATAGAGATAAGTATGAAGTTACACCTGACGACTTTGAAATGTAATTATATTTATTACTAATTAAAATGTACCCTTTAATGCAAGGAATAGAAAATATACAGGATGATTTGTAAGTCACTGCACATAATGTGTGGATGTAATGAAGAGGTAAAAGTAACAATACATTATTATATACAATTATTTCTGAAATCACTTCATTTCACAGTTATACAAAACAAGGAATAAATCTCTCTCATATTTTATTAATTTAAAGACCAGAAATTCCACTAAGGTATTGTACGTAGCTTAAACTTACAGCAAGTGCAATCTATCCAGATCGGAATTCCATCCAGTACAAAGAAAACAAAATAAAATTAATTACTACTAGAGTTAAACAAAAAATTCAACAAAAAT
This sequence comes from Anabrus simplex, assembly GCF_040414725.1. Taxonomy (NCBI): domain Eukaryota; kingdom Metazoa; phylum Arthropoda; class Insecta; order Orthoptera; family Tettigoniidae; genus Anabrus; species Anabrus simplex. The sequence goes on from NC_090269.1 coordinate 83,527,198, forward strand.
TACGTATCGTCCAGTATACGCAGTTTACCGTAAATAAAGTGACGTCCATGAAAGTGCAGAGAGAGACTTGCTCTTCATAAGATTGCGCACCGAATGTCATAGACCCCGTTCAGACCTGTGTAAAGTAAAGAAAACCCTTTCTTGTCGGAAACAACTGTGCGTAGTGGCGTGTACAAAAGAATAACAAACATAATTATGTTCTACTTCAGTCGCTAGTGAGCAGAACGAACTCTTAAAAATTAAATGTAATGAAGGGGTTGAATTTACTTTAATTCACTTGTGTCGTATTCTGGACGACGAGCAGAATTCTTTCCCACGGCGTACGTGAAAATTGATTTTTCCCTTGATTCTTACAATTTTGAATCACTGCGTAGGCTAATATCACCAGAACTAAGGCTGTACTGGACAATAGTACATTATGCATCGTAATCCTGAAATAGAGCGCTTTCAGGAGAGTTGCATACAACATTCTATTTTTATCTCCACATTACATCCACAAATCTTGACTTACGAATCACCTTGTACACTGTAATTTATACCGTTCATGTCTGAGTCGAGTTGCCGCTTATTCCCTGCGTCATGTCCATACGAGTGGATAATGGAATAGCCACTTGATCCATTTAGCTTGCTCAATGGTGTATTCTACGATAAGCTTCCGTACAATGTAGAGCCTGATTGTTTCTTACACAGCAGTAATTAATCTGTTTTTAGTGCGCTTCATGGCTTCTGAATTAAATTCTAACGCGTATTTTCGTGTATTGTACATTTTACATACAGTTCACACCGACATTTTGAAGATTCCTGAGGCTGAATTTCAGTGGGTGAACCGGAACGTCATCACATGCTACGACGCTTATCTACAGGATGAGGGAGAGAATTTTCATCATTTACTATAGTGGGGTATTTTTCATTGATTGTCTGTTTTTCAATCAGCTTGTCCATTCATCGATGTTGACGGGTTTTCTACGGATGTACGGTGACCAGGCTGCTATTCGTTGACAAGCGGTATTCAGGAAGGACAGCAACTCTTGTAGGATTTACCCTCCAGCTCCTAATTCCTATCGTCGCTTTCTCCAATCTCCGTGACCCAGGTATCTTTGTCCCGTAGTTTTGTTAACACTCACTTGTCAGGTTTAACTCGGCGTTCATCTGCAACTCGTTTCATAAGGGGTAAAGGACATAATCTACTGAGCAAGTTACCTGCATGATACGGGATGCGCAGTTGTGAGATTGCATTCAGGAGGAAGTCGATTCGCAGCCCGTGGTTTTTCTTTCCACATCAGTCCCTAGCACTGACCACGGCCGCCAAACCACTCACCTTTTCTACACATCTCCATTTCCATCACCATCACAAATCTTCTGGCCTAAGAGAGGGCGTTATCCTCCTCCAAAAGGGCCGAATGCAAAGGTGCAGAGCCACGATAGAACCGTGTTCTGTTGGTCGCATGAAGTGCAGCGCTGTCGGGCCATGCAGCACCCGTGGCTACTTGTACACCGAAGCCCACTCTGCAACGGCCAGTTTTAGTTGTATTACTATAATCTGGCACACCACTGCAAGCCTGCTTTGTAGGACAACGCAGTGATGGAGCACCTGGTGTGGTATGTACTGAACCCGAGTGACTTAGGCCCATAGTCAGTCATGATTTGATTGATAAAATAATATATGGTACATTTATTGAAATACAGAAGTGTAGTTGAAAATATTTCATATATGTAATGTCGAAATAGGAGCGAAGGAAGGACGACAGACTGGAGCCTGACGGATTAGCTCGACACACCAACATTTAGCTACTTCACAGCAGGGGATCTCATTAGTTGGCGAACAAGGAAATACAAGTCTACAAATAAGTCTTGGTCAGAAAGAGAAAGGGATAGTTTGACAAAGGAAGCTCGCTACATGAGTAATGCGCTGGGATATTTTTGGCAGGACGGAGATTCCCGTGCCGTCATGGAAAACTACAGCGGTTGCGAGTACATTCGCTAGCCTAGGTTCGGGCAGGTGGAGATTTAAATCACGTGACCGCTTGCCGGCCAATCGTAAAAATTTGATGTAAGACTCAGGGATACCATCTTAAGGAATGATGGATGAGATATTCTCGTAACTTCAAAAGTAATTAGTAATAAATTATTGTGAGTACACGGATCGATGTAATGAATTTATTAGACGTCACGCATGGAAAAATAATCAATAATTATTGGCAAATCAAATAAATTGAAGGCTGGATTTCTTGGAAACCAGACAGCTTGAATCTCATTGGCTGGACGAAGACCACGTTGTAAGGGACGCTTCTAAAGGCGCGAAATGTGAGGAGCTAAATCCACCCGTATCTCCTAAATCTGTGATCACCAGGAGTTCATATTTAATCCAGCAGATATGCTAGCGGAGTGGATTAATTTGATGTAAATTTTAACGTCCAATTCGGAGTGCAAGTACCGATATTAAAAATCCACCCCCTCCCTCAGGGGTATGACGTCAATGAATCCGCGGGAGAAAGCTTCATCCATATATACGGGACAAGGGATCCTCGCAGACACACTTGAAATGAATCTCTGGAGGTGAACCGTCGGTCGCAGCTAACTTCGAATTCTACGGGCGTACAGTAACTCAACATTTAATGGAGCGAGCATCCGCCAGTGTTTATAAGATGTGATCGCGCTCAAGCAACATGAACTGGAAATAGTTAACGTAGGACAGTATTTGTCAGTTATAAATATCAGTGAAGTAAATTAATTGCACTGCAAGAGAGTAATATAAATTGTACCACAATAAGTACGTAAATAACAGACTGTGTGACGAACAGTACTTTAAGGGAATAGTAGCCTGTACTTTGCAATATCGAACCGCTATCATGAACACTTCAAGAGTGCCGTATGAAACGGGCGTATCGCGTCGGACGACATAAATCGCGACGGGCGTAAAAGTTGACACCTCGTCGTACGTGTCCAGGTCCATTGTGCGGTAATTGGACGAAGATTAAAATAGTGTAAATATTAAATTTTTGGGTCTAGGATATTAATTTGTTGTATAAAATTTAAAGTATTCAGTGTTAACGTTGTCAATGGTGAAGTTTTGGTGATAATTAAGGTATTAATGTAAAATGGTAATGTGCCAGGAAATCTTTTGTGGAACTACGCCATCAAGAATGGAGGAGTAAAATGCAGAGAGGGGCCGAAAGGAGCCTCTCATCTGCAAAGCTGTAATGGAATACCGAGAAACTAAGATGAGTACATAATGTATATAATATTTGGGAAATGTTAGCGTGATTGGGAAAAATGGGAATAATTTGATTATACTTGGTTACCTTCTGTAACAAGATGAGTCGCTTAACGACCCCATCCTAAATTTGTAGCACGGACAGTAGTAAATATAACAATGTAAATAATCGGGTCTTTTATGTATTCAGTTTGTTGGAGATGTAAATTTGTATATATAGTGTAGTACGTTAAGTCATGCATGCATTCATATTTCTTTGTAGAATAATTTTCTTATATTTGATTTTGGTTATGATAGTTAAATAGACCCGATGTGTGTTTTTCTGTTTTGTCATTTTAACGAGCTATGTAATGACACTGAAGGAAAACCCAGCTTCGCCATACCAGTTGTGTTTTGTTGTGATTAGTATGTTCATATTTTCAAAGTGAAGTTGTTCAAATTTGTGAGAAGCGATTATAATAATAATTTTCCAAGTAAATCGTATCTGGATTGGTTAGTGCCAGAATGAATCGAAATTGTAAAAGGGGTTATGCGTTAAACATATTAAGAGTGGACTACCGTGTAACAGGCGAAAATTAATTTTTTAAAATTAATAATAATAATAATAAATAAAAATAAAACTACTTTTTTAGAAGAAATTTTTTAAAATATAATTTGGAAATAATAATAATTCATGAGATGTTGGAAATTTTTAGTGATCAATGCGTAATAATAAATTCAAGTGATCAGGTGTTGTGTTTGTCGGGAATCATTTAATGATTTAATGACGGGATGTCGTTTTTTAATTCGGAATTAAAGTGTGTGGTAATTTAACTTGATAAATTAATAATATTGAAAAGTAGATCGGTGCTAATAATCCGTACATGTTAATGAACGTGTGGTTTAAATTACGGTCCAATATTTTTTTACGTATAAATGTCGTGTCTTAAAGTTGCAATTCATTAGCCGGAACACGTAGGACTAATATTACGAAACCATGACTGTCAAATTTTGGTAAATATAATTTCAAGATGTTACGATTATTTGTGGAGAATGAACTAAGGCGTAGATCAAAATGAGATAGAAAAATGTTAAAGAATCTGCATTCAGATGATAAAAGGTCGTACGATGTCAAAAGTGGAATAAATAAGTCAGTTGATAATTCTGTGAGAAATAAATGAATCAAGGAATATTGAGATAGAAAGGGAAATATATTCCGTACGAGAGACACTTAGGATATTGAAATGAGTGTAAAATGTACGGGCAGTGTCACAGAGAAATACTGAGTTACGTAGCGGGTAGAATTCGGACCCGTGACAGCATGTACGAAATAAATAGACTGCACAGCTATTCGTCGAGATACTACGGATCTAAGGATAATGAGAGTTCAGATTCCACATAAATGATCGTATATTATAATCATTGTAATGACGAGCGATGACAATCATGATGTCGTGATAATAATAATAATAATAATAAATATTGCAGATAAATGATTGGACCGCCTTACTTAAATGAGCGTTGATAAAGATGTTAAACGGGAATCTAAATGATAATATGCAACCGATAATAATAATAACAATGTAAGGACGATGTTAAATCATCGCGGTCAGCTTAATAATAATTGTCATAATAATAACAGTAATGATGCCGTTGGTTGATCAGTGAAATAATTATAATTGCGACCGATATCTTAATATATTTTGGCGGAAGTGACCGGTTCATAAATAATAATAACCTCTTGAGTGACGTGAATAATAATAATAAAATCTGGAGTCACCTATTTAATAGTAATAATAATAACCACAAGAGGGATATAATAATAATAACAGTAATAACCATTTGTGTTTGCATCCCGCATAATAATGACGATATTAATCAAACGTGACAGTGCCAGGAACCGTTGAGTATAATAATAATAATAATAATAATAATAATAATAATAATAATAATAATAATAATAATTTCGAGGATGATAATTTCATGGATAAATGTATATTTCTGACGATAGTTAATTAATTAATTGGTGACAACATCCCTCGATTCTTATGTTTAAATAATAAGAGTGATAAATATTATAGTCATTTGTTATCTCGTTATCGTACGGTTTCCGCACGGTATTTCCCACCGATTCTCGTTATCTCATCTGTGGCAGTAGTCTACTGAGGCTACTTTGTAACATTTCAGATCATGTGTAAATAAAATGTAAATGCTAATTCAGTGGTATGGCATCAGCTGGACATCGTAAGATAGGAACTGTCCGTGTAAACCATTTTTCGTAATTCACGAGAAACATTACCCAGTCCGAGTACCGGTCTCGGAAAAATGTATATAGCCGGAGTACGTCATCTTAGTTAAATCGAGAAGCCGACCGTAACATGGGTTATGCTCGGGCTCCCGATAGAAGGAAGCTATATCCTTGAACAACGGTTCGATTCAAATGGAATCGATCCGTAAATTATACCTCAAAATGTCATTTTATTTCAGAAGCAACCCAGCACGATATTGATACCACTTGCGGTATAGCAAGTGATTTGTTTATGTAACATGTGTGGAAAACTTAAATATCGTTGCCAAATGTATCAAAGTTTCGTACGTCGGATGGCGTAATAAACTGCTCTTTCTGGCAATTATTTCAAAGGAAACCATTCTCATAATCTTTTTATTGTAGTTAGATGATGCCCTTTTTAAAGTTAACAGTCACTTCCTAGTCCTATCATGGAGTCCTTAAATTCAAGTTTACAATCAAGTTTTCCCCATTTTAATTTTAATTTGCTCCGTTCATTCCCGTGTTCATTGATACCGCTATATTTATATTTGATGACTTAAATAATGAACCGACACCCCTGAGATAAATGCTAGTCTGGGACTCGGGAGGTGGACGGGTGCAAAATGGCGCCCAACGTGGTGCTTTAAGAACGGCAGAGAGGGCCTAACAAATGAAGGGAAGAACTACGAGTCATGTTGGTTGACATCAGTAAAATGATGACCAATTGTAGGACATGTTACAGTTGGGCCAGAAGCAATATGGCTGGTCCAAAGTGAGACTTTACTGTGTGCCCACTGGGAAGCTTGATTGCATTATAAAGAGGCCAATATCATTGCTAATCAATTGTAAATTTTTATACTTTTTTCAAATTTTATATTTTTAACTTTTGATTTTAATTAATTGATGACCGCATCACGGTCAGGTGTGTGTTCACTTGTAACGTAATATCATACTAGAGTAAGGTTAGTTTTGAACGGGGCTAGATTTGGCTAGTTTATTAATATAATCCATTGCTAATCTCTTCAAGTTTGGCAATGATTCAAAGTTCAATAAGCTCGAAGATTTGATGTTTCTCTTTTTCCCATATGAAATTTAATATTATTTTGGTAATTCAGGACTCCATTTAAATGTCATTGGATATGAGATAAATATTATAAACAGCTGTTTAGGAAGGCTTGAAATGGTAAAATATTACTGAGCACCAGTTCAAGTTATTATTTAAAAAGAGGTTGAGGTGGTATAAATTAAAATTAACGTATTTCAGGGCAGGAGATTTCCAACTTCATCGTTGTTTTAATGTTGTTGTTGTTGGTATATTGGAGCAGTTTATTGTGAAATCTTAGGCGCAAGCCAGCATTCAAGTTGAATGACCTGCGAATGTAAACAAGTTTTATAGTCAAAATTTTTTTTTGTTAAATGAAAGTTAGTGTAGGGGTATAATATCATAGGATAGGGCCTAGACCCAATAGCGTATTCCTTCGTGTGCAGCAAGGTGAGATGCCGATCGGCCCTTTTGCTTTTTCAAGAAAAGTTTATAATGTCTGACGACGGTGGGGAGCGACCCCAGGACATAGTAGATGGACAGGGAGAGGTGAAAGATACAACGTTAGAGAAATTAATGCAAGCATTGGCTTTGAATAATGTTTCGATGGAACGTAGGTTCGATCAAATGCGGGCCGATAGTGTTTCGATTAAACATGAACTTGCAGAACAAATGAAGGCTAATAGTGTTTCAGATAAACAGGAAATTATTTATAAGATAGACCAAGTACAGGCCGCGAGTGTTTCACTAGAGAATAAGATCGACCAAGTACAGGTTGCGTGTGAAGTAAATAAAACAGAACTGAAGGCACAAATAGATGCAGTTCAGGCCGCGAGCGTAGCGATGGGACAGGAACTTAGGGACAAATTAACTCAAGTCCAGGAAGCATGTCACTTCGCGAAAGATGAATTAAAAGGGCACATGGATTCATACATTACCATCATTAATGAAAGGGTTGACCGCGTTAGAGATGAGGCTCAAATGGAGCGGGCAGAAATTAAGGAGAAATTGAACGCTAGTGTCAAGGAACTCGCCGCTCTACGATTAACTGACAGACAAGACATAGAATCACACATAGAGGAAATTCGGGATGAATGTCGGAAGGAGAATGACATCGTCCGGGGACAAGTAGAAGAAAAATGCGCGCAGATATCTGGCACCTTGGACAAGCATGACAAGGGCATAAACGAGATACGTGGGGAAACTGCGCGTACACTTGTAATCGTAGCAGGACTGAAAAACAAAGTCGAGGAGCTAAGTGTAAATTTAGAAGACCGTAGCCAGAGAATAACCAAGTGCGAAGACGCAAACCTAGCGTTATTCCAGCGGACGGAAGACCTAATTGAACAGGGCCAATCATTTGCCGACACGGAAGTTCGCCTATTAGAACAGTGCAAGGCGTATAATGGGCAAAATTCCGGCACAAAAGAAATGTCAAGTAGTAATCCCGACGGCATGGATGACATCCGAAAAGACTTGGAGATGTTGAAGGCTAGGTTGGAACCGTCAGCGTCTAGCCAAGACTTTAACCTCCAATACCGTGAATACGAACCCCATGATAACCAGGGGATTTATAAGTAAGGGGGCCTATCCCAAGCTGACACGAACGGTTTCAAGTTTGAGAACAGAGATGGGTCGTCTACGTCATCGAATGCTATCCCGACATCGGTGGTACACGTCATTAAGATGTCTGATGACAAGCCACCCAGGTTCGATGCCCGTGGGCATATCACCCCGAAAGGTTTCATCCGGGAAATCGCCGGTTATATAAATGAAAATAAGATACCAGTAGAGCGACAACTGCGAACAGTCGAGAAATTCCTAGACGGAGCACCAGCTGTATGGTTCAGGGCTTTCTTGTATACCTTTGAAGACTTTGAGGGATTTCGGCGTGCTTTTCTCCAAAAATTCTGGAGCATTCAGGAACAGCAGGAGTTAAGGCTGGAAGTCTACTCCAGACGATACTCAACATCCTCGCCCACGAAATTCTCAGATTACTTTGTGGCACAATTTCACAAGCTACGGGAGCTTGATAATCCAATGAGCGAAACAGAATTGATTAGCGCCATTGGAAAGCAATTGCCATTCGAGGTCCAACGAATGATGATAGCGTCAAATGTCCAGACGGCCGTCGAAGCAGAGGCTTTGTTACGTCAATTAGACCTCACAACGCATCATTCGAACCCGAGACAAATTAGGAGCATGGACCAACAGGTGAACAATATCGAACGGACAATCGAACCGAAGACCACTAGTACGAAGAACCAGGGAACTAGTACTGATCCGGAACCTCGTCGAGCATATAATACGGAGTGGAAGCCGCGACAATGGACGAGACCTAGGAATTTTGCGGAAGGCAACCGGCAAACCAACCAAGGTCAATTTCGAGCTGACAGGGGATACCGTGGATTCCAGAGAAATAATTATAGGCCGTATCCATCTAGAAATCAAGGGAACCCGAGATATTACCAGGGAGGATCTCGTCAGGAGAAAGATGACAGATATCAAGAGTCTAGGCGGTACATAGAAGAGCTGAACAAGAGAAAATGGAAGGAGGCGATCCATGATCGAGGCCTTGATGAGGAAGCGACAGGAGCGGAGAGCTTGCAATTCCAAAGAGCAAGGAAAGGGGGCAGTGACTTGAACTCGAATGCACCGACGTTCGATTCGGGACAAGGAAACAAAGGGATGTGACTAGAAGCAGAGATTGAACGAGAGGAAGCAGATGACGAGCCTGAAGAAGATGATGTCGAAGAAGAAGATGAAGAAGAAGACGGAAGGGAAGAAGAAGTCCAAGTAATCCATACACCAATTGAAGCAAGGCCATGTCCAGAGTGTGGAGAGATAGACAGCGATGTGCAGGAATTTGTCAATACGATCCATCAAATCGAAAGACAGAACGAGGAGTTAAGGTTCAGGAATCAGAGGTTGAGAGATGAAATCAATAGCCGTGGCAGAACAGAGGATCCGATGTCAAATCATGATTGTGATGATATGGACACATCATTAAAAAAAATCTCATGATGCTCACTAGATTTTTTTTACCTGGGCAAGAGGAAGATGAACCCGAGTGACTTAGGCCCATAGTCAGTCATGATTTGATTGATAAAATAATATATGGTACATTTATTGAAATACAGAAGTGTAGTTGAAAATATTTCATATATGTAATGTCGAAATAGGAGCGAAGGAAGGACGACAGACTGGAGCCTGACGGATTAGCTCGACACACCAACATTTAGCTACTTCACAGCAGGGGATCTCATTAGTTGGCGAACAAGAAAATACAAGTCTACAAATAAGTCTTGGTCAGAAAGAGAAAAGGATAGTTTGACAAAGGAAGCTCGCTACATGAGTAATGCGCTGGGATATTTTTGGCAGGACGGAGATTCCCGTGCCGTCATGGAAAACTACAGCGGTTGCGAGTACATTCGCTAGCCTAGGTTCGGGCAGGTGGAGATTTAAATCACGTGACCGCTTGCCGGCCAATCGTAAAAATTTGATGTAAGACTCAGGGATACCATCTTAAGGAATGATGGATGAGATATTCTCGTAACTTCAAAAGTAATTAGTAATAAATTATTGTGAGTACACGGATCGATGTAATGAATTTATTAGATGTCACGCATGGAAAAATAATCAATAATTATTGGCAAATCAAATAAATTGAAGGCTGGATTTCTTGGAAACCAGACAGCTTGAATCTCATTGGCTGGACGAAGACCACGTTGTAAGGGACGCTTCTAAAGGCGCGAAATGTGAGGAGCTAAATCCACCCGTATCTCCTAAATCTGTGATCACCAGGAGTTCATATTTAATCCAGCAGATATGCTAGCGGAGTGGATTAATTTGATGTAAATTTTAACGTCCAATTCGGAGTGCAAGTACCGATATTAAAAATCCACCCCCTCCCTCAGGGGTATGACGTCAATGAATCCGCGGGAGAAAGCTTCATCCATATATACGGGACAAGGGATCCTCGCAGACACACTTGAAATGAATCTCTGGAGGTGAACCGTCGGTCGCAGCTAACTTCGAATTCTACGGGCGTACAGTAACTCAACATTTAATGGAGCGAGCATCCGCCAGTGTTTATAAGATGTGATCGCGCTCAAGCAACATGAACTGGAAATAGTTAACGTAGGACAGTATTTGTCAGTTATAAATATCAGTGAAGTAAATTAATTGCACTGCAAGAGAGTAATATAAATTGTACCACAATAAGTACGTAAATAACAGACTGTGTGACGAACAGTACTTTAAGGGAATAGTAGCCTGTACTTTGCAATATCGAACCGCTATCATGAACACTTCAAGAGTGCCGTATGAAACGGGCGTATCGCGTCGGACGACATAAATCGCGACGGGCGTAAAAGTTGACACCTCGTCGTACGTGTCCAGGTCCATTGTGCGGTAATTGGACGAAGATTAAAATAGTGTAAATATTAAATTTTTGGGTCTAGGATATTAATTTGTTGTATAAAATTTAAAGTATTCAGTGTTAACGTTGTCAATGGTGAAGTTTTGGTGATAATTAAGGTATTAATGTAAAATGGTAATGTGCCAGGAAATCTTTTGTGGAACTACGCCATCAAGAATGGAGGAGTAAAATGCAGAGAGGGGCCGAAAGGAGCCTCTCATCTGCAAAGCTGTAATGGAATACCGAGAAACTAAGATGAGTACATAATGTATATAATATTTGGGAAATGTTAGCGTGATTGGGAAAAATGGGAATAATTTGATTATACTTGGTTACCTTCTGTAACAAGATGAGTCGCTTAACGACCCCATCCTAAATTTGTAGCACGGACAGTAGTAAATATAACAATGTAAATAATCGGGTCTTTTATGTATTCAGTTTGTTGGAGATGTAAATTTGTATATATAGTGTAGTACGTTAAGTCATGCATGCATTCATATTTCTTTGTAGAATAATTTTCTTATATTTGATTTTGGTTATGATAGTTAAATAGACCCGATGTGTGTTTTTCTGTTTTGTCATTTTAACGAGCTATGTAATGACACTGAAGGAAAATCCAGCTTCGCCATACCAGTTGTGTTTTGTTGTGATTAGTATGTTCATATTTTCAAAGTGAAGTTGTTCAAATTTGTGAGAAGCGATTATAATAATAATTTTCCAAGTAAATCGTATCTGGATTGGTTAGTGCCAGAATGAATCGAAATTGTAAAAGGGGTTATGCGTTAAACATATTAAGAGTGGACTACCGTGTAACAGGCGAAAATTAATTTTTTTAAATTAATAATAATAATAAATAAAAATAAAACTACTTTTTTTAGAAGAAATTTTTTTAAATATAATTTGGAAATAATAATAATTCATGAGATATTGGAAATTTTTAGTGATCAATGCGTAATAATAAATTCAAGTGATCAGGTGTTGTGTTTGTCGGGAATCATTTAATGATTTAATGACGGGATGTCGTTTTTTAATTCGGAATTAAAGTGTGTGGTAATTTAACTTGATAAATTAATAATATTGAAAAGTAGATCGGTGCTAATAATCCGTACATGTTAATGAACGTGTGGTTTAAATTACGGTCCAATATTTTTTTACGTATAAATGTCGTGTCTTAAAGTTGCAATTCATTAGCCGGAACACGTAGGACTAATATTACGAAACCATGACTGTCAAATTTTGGTAAATATAATTTCAAGATGTTACGATTTTTTGTGGAGAATGAACTAAGGCGTAGATCAAAATGAGATAGAAAAATGTTAAAGAATCTGCAGTCAGATAATAAAAGGTCGTACGATGTCAAAAGTGGAATAAATAAGTCAGTTGATAATTCTGTGAGAAATAAATGAATCAAGGAATATTGAGAAAGGGAAATAAATTCCGTACGAGAGACACTTAGGATATTGAAATGAGTTTAAAATGTACGGGCAGTGTCACAGAGAAATACTGAGTTACGTAGCGGGTAGAATTCGGACCCGTGACAGCATGTACGAAATAAATAGACTGCACAGCTATTCGTCGAGATACTACGGATCTAAGGATAATGAGAGTTCAGATTCCACATAAATGATCGTATATTATAATCATTGTAATGACGAGCGATGACAATCATGATGTCGTGATAATAATAATAATAATAATAAATATTGCAGATAAATGATTGGACCGCCTTACTTAAATGAGCGTTGATAAAGATGTTAAACGGGAATCTAAATGATAATATGCAACCGATAATAATAATAACAATGTAAGGACGATGTTAAATCATCGCGGTCAGCTTAATAATAATTGTCATAATAATAACAGTAATGATGCCGTTGGTTGATCAGTGAAATAATTATAATTGCGACCGATATCTTAATATATTTTGGCGGAAGTGACCGGTTCATAAATAATAATAACCTCTTGAGTGACGTGAATAATAATAATAAAATCTGGAGTCACCTATTTAATAGTAATAATAATAACCACAAGAGGGATATAATAATAATAACAGTAATAACCATTTGTGTTTGCATCCCGCATAATAATGACGATATTAATCAAACGTGACAGTGCCAGGAACCGTTGAGTATAATAATAATAATAATAATAATAATAATAATAATAATAATAATAATAATAATTTCGAGGATGATAATTTCATGGATAAATGAATATTTCTGACGATAGTTAATTAATTAATTGGTGACAACATCCCTCGATTCTTATGTTTAAATAATAAGAGTGATAAATATTATAGTCATTTGTTATCTCGTTATCGTACGGTTTCCGCACGGTATTTCCCACCGATTCTCGTTCTCATCTGTGGCAGTAGTCTACTGAGGCTACTTTGTAACATTTCAGATCATGTGTAAATAAAATGTAAATGCTAATTCAGTGGTATGGCATCAGCTGGACATCGTAAGATAGGAACTGTCCGTGTAAACCATTTTTCGTAATTCACGAGAAACATTACCCAGTCCGAGTACCGGTCTCGGAAAAATGTATATAGCCGGAGTACGTCATCTTAGTTAAATCGAGAAGCCGACCGTAACATGGGTTATGCTCGGGCTCCCGATAGAAGGAAGCTATATCCTTGAACAACGGTTCGATTCAAATGGAATCGATCCGTAAATTATACCTCAAAATGTCATTTTATTTCAGAAGCAACCCAGCACGATATTGATACCACTTGCGGTATAGCAAGTGATTTGTTTATGTAACATGTGTGGAAAACTTAAATATCGTTGCCAAATGTATCAAAGTTTCGTACGTCGGATGGCGTAATAAACTGCTCTTTCTGGCAATTATTTCAAAGGAAACCATTCTCATAATCTTTTTATTGTAGTTAGATGATGCCCTTTTTAAAGTTAACAGTCACTTCCTAGTCCTATCATGGAGTCCTTAAATTCAAGTTTACAATCGAGTTTTCCCCATTTTAATTTTAATTTGCTCCGTTCATTCCCGTGTTCATTGATGCCGCTATATTTATATTTGATGACTTAAATAATGAACCGACACCCCTGAGATAAATGCTAGTCTGGGACTCGGGAGGTGGACGGGTGCAGTACTTCCAGCTGTATAAGTGTCTGCCTTCGGCCTTTGTCTCAAAAATTAAGTGTTCAGAAGGAAACCATAAATTAATGTAATCAAATGTGAATATTTAATTATTCAACCAATTGATTATTATTATTATTATTATTATTATTATTATTATTATTATTATTATTATTATTATTATTATTGACGCAAATCATTCCTAATGCAACATTATCTTTTTTATTTTATAATTGAGAGGAAAAATTGTGAACAAAAATGTACAGAATTATTTGAATGATGGAGAGGTTTGTTGTTCTCTTAGAGTATCGTAAAATCGCGAGTTATTTTATATTTATTTAATAAAATTTGGGCCGGTGCTGTAATATTCTAATAATGGAGCCCGTTATATCGGTAATCGGGGAATCCACAGCTTTGATTTCAGCACAAAGTCAATTAACTCACCTTCAGTGTTCGAATGCATAGAATTCTTGCATCGAGCTTTCCCAAAGTACGGACTTCTAGTAGTCCGTGAGGAATACGGGGAGTATGAGTGACTTAAGTTTCTCTCTGTTTCCAACAAACCTTCATATCGTGAAGCAGACAGGCTGCAACTCGGTTTCACAACTTTCACAACTATTCCATCACTCAAGACATGCATTTCACGGGCTGGTAGTCTACAAACTGAACGAAGTTCACCATAGGATTAGCACCAAGTAAGATGATTTGTGAGCTGTATGAGGAATACTGAATACAAAACCTGTGTTGCGAGATCAAATATATTTTATTTCAGAATATATGAGACGAAACGTTTGGAAGATGTAGTTCAAAATCACTTAAATTTTGTTTCTGAAAATTGGGTAGTCGTACAATAAAATTCAATGAAAAAGAATTACTTATCTTCCACTCTTAAATCTAGAGTTACCTTTCCTTACACCTTCATAATTATGTGGTTTCTCATCAGACGTAGTTATCCCGCCTGGCAGAGTGTTGGAGTTCTTTCACAGGTAGTTAGTTCCGTCACAGCTCACTCCGATACAACATTGATATGATGCAGATTGTGCGTCCATGGTCACAGCCTGGACTGCATGGATGGGATGTGAACTCACAACCTTTCAGAAAGCGCTCGCTCTTCCATCCCAAACCAAATGAAGCTACTACGACAAGGAAAAAACACAATACTCAAAATCACACAACAAAGACGGAAATAACCATACATGAATACGAAGTATATGAGTATCTGAAATAAAAGACATACATATAATACACTCCTCATCTTGGCGTAGCGCGCGCAAGATTCGCACACTCATTGGCGGCTTCATCCTAGACCTTCGGAAAGCCGGGTGAGATCTCAAAATTCCTTATAACGGGAACCTAAGTTCCAGCTGGCCCGATGAATTTCTTAATTAATTAGGCAAGATTTATGTCTGGTTCATTAATATTATCCACCTCACTTAACGGACTGGCCACTGTTACGTCTCTCTTTCACAAAGAACCTTTGAATCTACCTACTAAACAGCTGGGAATGGATTTCCTTATTTATGTTTCTACTCCATACTACTACTTGGCCGACCTTTCCCTTTCTTTCTTTCTTTCTTTCTTTCTTTCTTTCTTTCTTTCTTTCTTTCTTTCTTTCGGCTCGTTATCGGTCAACGTCTCATCTCGCTTCATCCGCGATCAAACAAAACACAATCATTAGGCAGTAACGTCTTCTGTTTATTCATGAATACATTATAAATCTCATTAATAAGCCATTTTAATTTCCTCCACCACGACATTTATTCTATAGACTCCCCGTTCAATTTCAGGACAGATCAATTAACTGACCAGCACTTCGCTTATTATAAAGACACTCGCTACACAACTACACTCCGCCAGTCTCTGCTTTACTCACCTCTGTAAACTTCATGTATTACGTAAGATAACAAAAATACATGGACAACCTGAATTTAATTTGAAATGGATGCATTCTAAATCCTGAGCTCCTGATTCAATTTTCTATCAGGGCGTTACCGTCCTTACACACAAACGGTCCTCTGGTGATGCATAACTACATTACAACAATGACAAGCTAAAAGTATTGATTATAAAAATCCCTATATAACTAGTACCCCGTAAGACATTCGTCGATAAAAAGGTAAATAAAGTTATCCACATTCCGGTCCTATCTACATTAATCGTCATAAAGAAAAACTTCGCCGCGATTCGGCGTTAGAATTCTACAACCTACTTCAGCATGGAGTGTGAAAACTACTCTCTTACATAATTATTGACAGACTGATCTGTTCTCCTTGTGACTCACATCAGACCTTCGGGCTGCCCATTAGAATCTAGCCCATCATCGAACTAGGGCCGGCGACTGGAAAGGTCCTTGGATCCGTCTTGGCCTGGTTCGACATTTTAAAGTTGCCATCTTCTTGATGATGCTGCTGCTGCTGCTGCTGCTGATGATGATGATGACGCTGACGATGATGATGATTTGGTCTGCTGTGCCCGTACAAATAAACGTATGGTGTTTATTATCTCTCGTTACACGTCATTGTACTTTCACGTCACGTGATAGTGCGATGTGGATAAGGGAATTGTCCGTTCCTGGTGAGAGAATATTAGTTCCTTCCCAAATTTCACTAAAGAAGCTTATTAATGCTATTCATTCTTCTACTCTGCTGTCATAGCCTCACCAATCACTGAGTAAAAATGATGTAACTGCCTACCTAATAGTTACCTATTGTTGTCCCAAGACGTAGCTCGACACATACACGGCGCGGCTCTTTAACATTCACAAGGTTAGGACGCTTGTATCCTTCAGACTTTTCAACTCCAGTCGACCCAAGGGATTTACTAAGATACATTCAGTCCCTTTTATGCGGTGCCTTACTATCTCTCAATGGACATTCAAAAGTTCGTAATTTCTACACCAATCACTCATTTGTTGCAAGTTATAGGCCTAAGGTGCTTCATAAATTATACTGGAATTTATCCTCGTTTTGGTTTTTAACAAAAAGACCCTATAATGAATGTCTTATCTCTTCTATGGAGGATTTCACCACTGGAATCGCTCGGAATTGTCGGGTCTAGGTTAGCTGAAGGGGAATCCCAAAACAAATTAATCAATCTCCGCCTTCCTTGAACCTGTTCTTTTCTCTCCCTTCAGCCGCTTCCGTAAAATATTCATTTGTGCGCCTGGCGTGACAAATCGAGACCTACCTCGCTGACGCTTCCCATTCGCAACCCTGGAAATGTCCTTTTTTTCTGCTATTTGCTTTACGTCGCACCGACACAGATAGGTCTTATTGCGACGATGGGATAGGAAAGGCCTAGGAATTGAAAGGAAGCGGTCGTGGCCTTAATTAAGGTACAACCCCGGCATTTGCCTGGTGTGAAAATGGGAAACCACGAAAAACCATCTTCAGGGTTGCCGACAGTGGGGCTCCAACCCACTATCTCCCGATTACTGGATAATGGCCGCACTTAAGCAACTGCTGCTATCGAGCTCAGAAATGTCCTTAGCTGACTATATTCACTCAAATGGGGTCCTGGGATCACTGTCTGATACGGTTCACTATTCAGTCTCACATATAGTACAGTCTTCGGTGGGGATGTTTATTACTGTTGTAAGGGAAAGTACTGCTAGGTACCATCCCTCGTTGTCCATATAAAGGCAAGAGTATCGACCCTGGAACAAGTAAGTAGACGCTATGTCAGGCTCAACTAGCACGCTGTAGTCGCCAGTCCACGCTCTAAAGTTGTGAACCCTCGGAGTCTCCTTTTAGTTGCCTTTTACTACAGATAAGTGATACCGTTGACGTATCATCATCATCTTCTTCTTCATCATCATCATCTGAGCCCATTCATCGCATTCTTCGGTAAAGTTTTCTGATGTCTTCTTTCTCTATCTTTAGAGATCTTGTAAACTAAATGATCGATGTTGATCGATGTGGCCGTTCGATAGTGGACCTGTCGTTCATTTACCAGCCACTTGACAACGAGGCCCCTGCGACTCGCAAACTCTTAACCCCACTATTCCATTCCTCTTAAGTGCTGTTCGTACAGGAGAATCTACTTCAACAGTACGAAAATTTTGTAATTCTATTATTACTCGTGCGTAATGTAATGGCAGTAGCACAAGATACATAGTGAAAGCTTCTAATCATAATCTAATTTAAATAATATTTTAATGCTAATAAATGAAGAAACTAGGAAGAAAAACAGTATAACCGTTCAAGTGCCATGTAATAAGCAGAGATTGTGTAATGCCTTTGGTCATGACATTTTGACACTAGGAATAAATAGCTATGTGATTAGATCAGTGGCTGCTAGCATCCCATCAGGAAGGCAGAGGTCCGAATCCCCACCAATCCTCGGTCGAGATTTTCACCTAAAGAATAACGTGACGTCAGGTAGGCCGTACGGTCTTAAAACTCGGCCAAACCAAAATGAGTCTGGGTGCCTCCATCGACCCCAGAAATAACTAGGAAAAGCTGAAGGAAATTTTAGCCCACCTTGTGGCCATAATCGTTAAGGCGTGAAGTCTATAGAGTCTGACACCCTGGTTAGCCGGTTCGAGTGTCGTTGGTCAAAACAATTTTCACCATCGGAATGCTGGCTGGCATGTTAGGAGAGATGGTGGTATACAATTCAAAACCACTAGATTGCGTACCAAAAGCCTGGAAAAAATTCCGAACCTCTCCGCAGAACTTATATAAAGTGAGGGAATATGACGTTGTTGGTGATTC
This sequence comes from Anabrus simplex, assembly GCF_040414725.1. NCBI lineage: Eukaryota > Metazoa > Arthropoda > Insecta > Orthoptera > Tettigoniidae > Anabrus > Anabrus simplex. The sequence goes on from NC_090269.1 coordinate 83,545,933, forward strand.
TTCCGTCGGGTGGTGACGTAAATCCTTGAGCAGACCCTTTGGTTCTATTCGACTAGAGTATGCTATGTGCCGGCACCATATTTCACCCCCTCTCTTCCTAATATCATATTTCATGTCATGCATTTCATTTCATTAATTCGTCTGATGAGGTTCACGTCAGGAAGGGCATTCGGTCGTAAACACTCGCTATGAAGATTAATCTCGCTTCACTCGCTCCATACTCGACCCCGAAGAGAAGCGGACAAATGTTGTACATACATACATACATACATACTACGCCCTGGTGGGGGCTTTGAGCGGGTACAATACATACGTACATTACATGCGTTCATAGCCTGTATCGCATTCAGTTTATATTTTGTCTGTTACAGCATTACGGGCAAATCGATTGATGGATTTCCATGAAAATTGGTATTAAATATAGGATAAGGGTAAATGGGGCCGTATCTATAAGTTGTTTAAACAATTTAGCAGCAGAGGTATACACCTTAAAATTTGGTGCATCTGTATAACGGTTGATGTAGAATCTTGAGTATAAAGAGTTTTATTCTAACGATTTTACAATACGGAGAAAAATAAGCGAAATATCAGTGGCGATCGTCTGAAAGTTTAATTTAAAAATCCGATAACAAGCTACAATGGAGCAGTGGTATTGAGGAAGATCGGATCCTCTGATGATGGGCAATTATTGCTGGCTTGTACAATGGGAAGATTTCAGTTCACATAAGATAAAAATAAGGTAGTTTTCTCTATTATATTGCATGAAGAGTAGCTTTTATAAGTCTTAATAACTGATCAGTTATTAATATACCGGTTCAATCATATCTAAGCTACCTTCGAAATATTCATACAAAAATCAGAACAAAGTAATGTTTAATGGATCAGAAATCCTGATTTATTCAATGTATCAAGTTAATTCTACAACACAAAAACTATGACGTATTACGAACATTTCACTGTCATTTTCGTCTTCAGCGCATGCAAATTAGTTAATATCAGCCTATTTTATCAATGTTATGAGATAAACTTCAAATTTGTTGAGTAGTACTATTAGAATACAGAATGCCATTTGGACTGCACTATCCAGCCATTAAATCCTATGCTATAACAATATCAAAATTAGACATTCAGTATCTTATTTTTCTGCATCAGGAGTTCTCAGATTATTATGAGATTGTACCTCTCATTCATAGCTAAAAGTTAAATGTACCCCTACAAAAAATCCCTAAATGATAGGTTTAAGAAATATGAGTACCTGGGTAATTTTTTTTTCTTGCTAGTTGCTTTACGTCGCGCATCGACACAGATGGGTCTTGTGGCGACGATGGGACAGGGAAGGGCTAGGAGTGGTAAGGAAGCGGCCGTGACTTTAATTAAGGTACAGCCCCAGCATTTGCCTGGTGTGAAAATGGGAAACCACGGAAAACCATTTTCAGGGCTGCCGACAGTGGGGTTCGAACCTACTATCTTCCGAATACTGGATACCGGCCGCACTTAAGCGACTGCAGCTATCGAGCTCGGTGGGCTAATTATTAAGGCAATTTTGATTATAAACCATTCGTTTAAATACACGTCGTAAATAAGACGAGATTGTGAAATGAATTATTTGTATGAAAATTTCACAAAGCGATAGATTTTAGCCTCAATATCAAGTTAATAAATAAGGATGGACAATTATGGATCTTGATTCTGGAATTCAGAAATTGCGAATCATCGCATTTTAAATAGGATGGGTGTGCCTGCTTGGCATGACACAGTATTCTGATGTGTCATAGTCCAGGTGATACTTTCAAGGGAAGCATGGCTCCATTTATACATATTTAACTTCTTATTTGTTTCCATATTTAAATGTTTCTTTATTTTTACCCCCTGAATTCTGCTCGCATACCCCACTAAAGGTCTCAGGCGTGCCACTAGGGGTACGCGTACGATAGTTTGAAAATCACTTGTCTACGCCATTCCTGATTAAAATGATCTAATAGTGAAGAGTCTGAGAGGAGAGTAAGACAGTCGTTTTGAAAACTTCATTTGGATTAGAGGATTATAGAATTATAAAAATTAAATTTCTAAAGTCACAGATGTGTGCGAAGGGTAAAGCGTGTGAAGGTAAGGGAGGAGTGTATTTAGTCAGGAAAAATGACAAAGTGGTCTCACAAGTCATATGGTTGGATAAGGGTTAAAAGGCGTTTTGTTCCAGTTACTGCGCTAAGTACATTAATTACATCACATGGCCGGGAGGATCGCTAGCATTAGGAGTCACGCGAAATCTTCGTTACAGGCGGTAGGCTCTGTCACTATACAGATTAATGTACCTCACAATCTCCCGGCTGATTTTCACCTTGTAATTAGAAGATGAATACATGTCTGCCACCAGACTAGAGTAAAGCCTACATGACCTATATCTGTGAGGCTGCGAATTAAATCCATCCATACCAGTACTGATGTTCAACCAAAATAATAATAATAATAATAATAATAATAATAATAATAATAAACAATTTTCTAACATTCACAGCGACATCAGAAAACGCAGATTAAGATTCTTTGGACATATAAAAAGGATGAACCCAGATAGACTTACCAAGCAAATAGTTGAATTTTATGAAAACCGAAGTAAAGCTAAAACGGACACAATAAAATGGATTGGCGAAATTAAAACAGATCTCAAACTGGCAGGAATTACACCTGAAGACATCCAAAGCCGGGTTATCTTCAGAACCAAAGTTCATAAGTGGCAAGTTGACCAAGAGGAAAAGCCAAAGAAGAAGACGGGAACAACATGGTCTCAAGAGAGAAAAGAAGCACACAGCAAACGAATGAAGGAAGTGTGGGCACAAAGAAAGGCAAATGCCTGTCTCTAAGTACTTTGCGTAGTCCTAATGGGCTCATTCGCAATATATATATATATATATATATATATAATATCATATACCGAGTTCGATAGCTGCAGTCGCTTAAGTGCGGCCAGTGTCCAGTATTCGGGAGATAGTAGGTTCTAACCCCACTGTCGGCAGCCCTGAAAATGGTTTTCCGTGGTTTCCCATTTTCACACCAGGCAAATGCTGGGGCTGTACCTTAATTAAGGCCACGGCCGCTTCCTTCCCACTCCTAGCCCTTCCCTGTCCCATCGTCGCCATAAGACCTATCTGTGTCGGTGCGACGTAAAACAACTAGCAAAAAAAAAATAATATCATAGGAGGCAGATAAAAAACAAAACTTTATAAAAAACAAAGAAATATCCTCAGGAAGTTATTTTGCCCAGTATGCATATGTCTGTTCAGTCCGTCAGCGATTCCGCTGGTGGGATCCTCAACAGCTCTGCCATCAGCTGTCATAGATGGCCTAGGCATCACTGAAGAGGCGTACTAGGGAAATGAGGAGTGAGGTAGTTTCCCGTTGCTTTCCTCTGTATGCATAAAAGGAGTTTGAATGAAAATGTGGTCTCCTGAACAGTACCAGCATTCTGAGAAAATATCAGTTGCTGTCATAAACATACGACTGAAATGTTATGGCCATATTCAAAGCATGGACAATGAAAGACTAACTAAAAGATATTTAATCATGCGTCCTCACTAAAAGTCAAGAATAATTGGATAATCAAACTAAATAAAGACCTTCAAGAAATCAGCATAACAGATGAAATTACTAGTATACGGGACAGGCCTAGATTTGCTAAAAAGCTTAAGATGAGAACCACCGTTTCCTGGACGAAATAACGGAATAAAAACCAAACTGAGAGTGTGAAAATGGAAAACCATGGATATCCATCTTCTTTTTTCTTACAAATGGCTTTAGGTCGCACAGACACAGACATGTCGTATGAGGGCAACGGGACAGGAGCAAGGGCTAGAAGTGAGAAGGAAGCGGCCGTGGCCTTAATTAAGGTACAGCCCCAGCATTTGCCTGGTGCGAAAATGGGAAACCGCGGAAAACCATCTTCAGGGCTGCCAATAGTGGGGTTCGAATCCACTATCTCCAGGATGCTAGCTCACAGCTGCGCGCCCCTAACCGCACGGCTAACTCGCCCGGTAAAATCATCTTCAGGGCTGCCAATGGTGGGATTCGAACCCACTATCTCTCGAATGCTAGCTCACAGCTAGACGACCCCAACCACACGGCCAACTCACTCGATAATCAATATATTAATGCAAGGCGTGATGATGATCACTTTAAGAGGAAGTACAACTAGACAACCATCCTCTGTCAACAATAATCTGTAGGGAGGCGAAGGAGGAGGTCTGACCCTTCAGCTATAAAGTTGTAGGCACAAGAATGAGGACAGCTATGAAGGGCGTTAAAGTGAGAGGATCCCTTAGGCTCGCATACCTCTCTTGAAGTCAAAAGAGAGCAAGACTTGTGAAAGAGAACTGAGAAACAGTGGATGAAAGCAATGAGCTAATGACAAGTAATTGGAATTGTTACCGGGCTCTTTAAAGGGCCCGTGATAACAAAGTCATGTTCCCAGTTTGAGAATCCACGGGGTTTAACGTTTTAGTTACGTCTTACTGCAGGCAGCCGATAGAGTGTATGTAATCTACTACCTTCACCTACAGGAGTCAAATGAGAACAAGACTTTTAGAAGCTAGTTCACACTGAAATGTTGAAATGGCGTAATTGGGCAGAGGTAGGTGGAAGCAACCCTAGTCTAAGCTAAGGGTCCCGTGGTTACCAACCTACGTTCCCAAGTTGGGAGCTCCTGGGGTCCCTTTTAAATCACCCCATACTACCTAGAGGGGGAAGCCTTGGCCGTCTTCCTAGTACAGTAATTCATTTTACCATAAGATCTCGCCACTGAGTACGTTTCAGTACAACTAAAGCTCACGAGACTCAGGTAACCAAAATAATAAGTGATAGATGTGTCTAAAGGAAAGAACTGTATGGGCGTTTTCCACGTTTACAATTTTGTTATAACTTATTCATGAACTTAGAAGTATGAAGAATTCTGATATAAGTGTGGGAAGAAGATAAGTAAATGGACTACTAGAGTACAGTGGATACCTCAAATCGCGAAGCAGCATACACTGAATCATTTTTCGGGAGTGGACGTGGAAAAGTATGCTCGAACGGAAACTCATAACCTTCGCCGAATTCTCTGTTATCCGAACCGTGAACCAACCCAGTACTATGCTGAATCGTGTTTCGAACGAATGTGTTTCCGTTAATCAGCTATTCATCCTTTGAATTTGAAGTTACGTGATGGATAATTTACGCGATATTAATCCAGTTCTATTCGTTAATAAAAATATAAATGACATAAATTGATGAATATATCAATGAGAATGAAATTATAATCCTTCATTTTTAATTCACTCTTTGATAATTACCAATAAATACGTTTCATTGAGGGAACATATTCATTCACTAATCCCTCATTAAAAGTAATGTGTAATTTATTGATCATATATATGGTTCAAATACATATTCATAAACACACAATGGTGGGAGATAACTGGCTAGAAACGTGGATCTCCCCATTTCACCCTCGTGACGGGAGCGATGCGGCATGGCATGGATTCCACAAGTCACTGGACACTTTCTAGAGCTTTGACCACTGCATGTCCTCCCATATTAAATAGAGATTTGGCGGAGTAGTGTCAGGGCGTGAATGTCCCCCTAGATAGCATCCCAGATACGTTCAGTGGGATAGATGTCCGGTGAGCTTGGACTTACGCCGTGTCAAGTAAACAAGGTGAACCTCTTTATGTTTAGCAGAGAACTTTTCTCCGCGTCTTCAGAAGATAATCTCGACTGTTCGCGTGGAAGACTTCTACAATAATGAGGGTTTGAATTTAAGAATGCTTTCTCGTTGAAGCTGTAGTGGTACGCTCATTCATCACCACGTGACTCGCTGCATGCTGTCACAGTGCTCCAAGCGGGAGCTGACGACAACGTTATGTTCCAATTAAGATGTTCTATCACACCATGTCTGCGTGAGAAGTAACAGAGAGGACATCAAACAAATCAGGGACGAATGTGGTAGCAGACATAAATTGAACCAATAGAGCTGAAGAATGGAAAGAAAGTGTGTGCGTATAACCAGAGGATGATAATGACGTGAGACAGTGTGTGTGTGTGTGTGTGTGTGTGTGTGTGTGTGTGTGTGTGTGTAAGGGAGGGGTAGGAGGAGACATAACCGGTGTACACACGTTATGAAAGTATGACACATACACAACACACAGCTTGGAATATGAACCGTCTGGTGGTGACGAACGTACGAATTTGGAAAACACCGAAATGAAATAATACCCTTAAGAAAATGGAAATTGCAACACCATGAAGGCATTGGTCATTTGTGTTCATTTTCAAGATGTGGAACGATGCCATGTAGGTATGTAAACGATCAAAGTTTCAGACCCATTGGATTGTTGCTACAGGTCTCCCCACGTGATTGGTCGCGGAGGAATCAACTCCAGTATACGGACTCTGGTGTAGCGTAGTTGACTTGCAGTCTGTGCAGTGAAGTGTTCCCCGTCAAACATGCCTCGACGACAGAGAAGAGCACGCTATCAACAACTGTCACCGTTTGAGAGGGCTCGGATAAATGGGCTGTGTGAGGCTGGATTATCGCTAAGGACTGTCGCTGCACGTGTTGGCCGACAGGCATCTACGGTACAACGTGTATGGCAGCAGTGGTCAAATGAAGGTACCCACACTCGCAGACCTGGCACAGGCCCAGCGCGACAGACAACTGCGAGAGAGGATCGCCGCATCATTCGAATGGCCCGGATGGAACCCCATGCAACAGCAGCGCAAATTCGAGAAGCTGTGACACCCCACGTTACACAACGAACTGTTAGGAATCGCCTGAGTGGAGCTGGCTTACGAGCCCGTGTCGCTGCAGAAGGTGTTCCATTGACCCCACAACAGCGACGTGTAAGGCTGGCCTGGTGTCGAGAAAGATCGACGTGGGTCGACGAATGGCACAGGGTGGTCTTTAGTGATGAATCGCGCTTCTGTCTTGCCCGCAGTGATCGCCGGAATCGTGTGCGCTGACGTACCGGGGAGAAGGGCCGCCCAGATCTTATTGTCGAGAGGCACACAGGGCCAACACCAAGCATTATGGTCTGGGGAGGTATTGACTTTGATGTGAAATCACAATTAGTGCTTGTTGAGGGCACTATGAGTACTCGACAGTACGTTGATAGGGTACTCAATCCAGTGGTTGTCCCTATGATGGTGAACATTGCTAATGGGATGTTTCAGCAGGACAATGCCCGGATTCACACTGCACGCATCTCCAGAGAAGCTCTCCACAACATTACAACCTTGGAATGGCCCGCCAGATCACCGGATCTCAGTCCTATTGAGCATGTGTGGGACATGATGGGTCGACAACTAGCCAACCGTCCTCAGCCACCCACAACTCTGGAACAACTGACCCGTGCAGTGCAGCAAGCATGGGCCGCAATTCCTCAGGAAGCGATCCAGAGTCTTATTGACTCCATGCCTCGACGAATTCATCAATGTATTGCAGCTCGTGGTGGGCACATCCTGTATTGATTGTTGTCCAAACTTGCGGTCAGAGGGACCTGAAAGTGTAATCATCGTATCACAACCAAGCACTCACCCTGCATGTTCAATTGCAGCAATGTAGCGCCACTCCTTCTGGGTGTTGCAATTTCGATTTTCTTCAGTGTATTAGGGAAAGGACATGGAAGAGAACTACCTACGTAAATCCTTAATAGGTGACAATTACGTATTGCTTAATTGATAGCCAGTGTCTCTGTTGAAATTCTTAGGATTTCCACAGTTTCCGTATAATTCTACACGTGTAGTGTTTATTGCGGGTAAGAGCTCGAACATCTTGGAACATGAAATCATGACCCGACGATAAGACGTGCTCAGCTATTGCTGACTTGTCTGGCTGGTTGAGACGGACATTTATTTGGTATTCCTTGAGACGAGTCCCAATAAACCTGAATGTTTAGCCAATGTATACCTTACAGCAAGTACAGGGATTAATAGATGAGAACATTTATCTTTGCTCTTATCTAAATTGTGTGCAGTTTTAGTAATGCTGCCAACCACGGTTTTTGTATTGTGCTTGCGAAGGACCTAGGCAATTGGCTCTGTGGTATTGTGAATATAAACCACGTAGGGATCTTCATGTCAGTGAAGAGTTCATCGAAACAATCGGCAATGATGGACGAGTATATTATCATGCTGTATATACAGAGTACTGGAGGCGATGACATGGGTGGTCATAATCTGACAGCAGGTTCATGTATCGTTCCCTAGTGAGGGAAGTTGCTGTATGGATCAGAGTTCCAGTTTAACCTCATTTGAACAGTAACCAAACGAGAACATAATCACCATCGTACTGCTGGCAAGAGGAATCCATTGACTTACAGTGTTGGAAAATGAAATTCCAACACAATGAAGACACGAGTTTAGAGGAATACTATTTAGGCTAAGCAGATGTCTAGGTAACAATTATATTTGATTAAAGTCTCAAGGTCACAAGTTAAAGTAAGTGCGATAAGAGATGTGACATGATGGTTCGTTAATAACCGTCGTAGTCGCAGCAGTTTTGAACGCAAGCATGCAAATGTGCATGCAGTGTACCGTACAGATGTCGTATGTTATTTTGTGGGATGGAGTTTTACGCCTATTGCACCTGGTCAGCCAAATCAGGAACGGTCAATTCTGGTGTTAGATGACGTTGGATTTGTCGCTCCACAATGTCGCATACGTGCTCAAGTGGGCGAAGTGTCCGGTGATCTCGCAGGCCAAAGCAAGTGCGTGACGGCATTTGTATGAGGACGAGCGTTATTCTGCTGGAAAACATCCTCTTGATCACTACGAATGAATGGCAGTACAACCGGTTCAGTCACAAGTCTGACGTAAAAATCCACTGTCAGTGATCTTGGGATAAGGACGAGAGTGCTCCTGCTGTCAAAGGAACTCAACGAAACAGCGAATACCCTACTCTTTGCTGACGACTGCAAGATATTTAGGGAGATCAGGAATTCAGCAGATGCAGCTCTGCTACAGTCATCGCTTAATGCCCTCTCGAACTGGTGCCGTACTTGGAAACTTATCCCCAATCCACAAAAATGCAGCCACATGACCATAACACTGCGTAAATCTCCTCTAACGACATCATATTACCTACTCGACAAGCCCATCACCGTGGTTACGCAACAGCGTGACCTAGGTGTAATATTCGATACAAAATTACAATTTAAGACCCATATAGAAACATATACAACCTAGGCTATGAAATTACTAGGCATTCTCTATCGCTTCACAGAAATTTCTGACCCCGTTGCTCTTCGTCACTTCTTCCTCACGATCGTTCAACCTCTCTTAAACTACTGCTCTCCGATTTGGACAACAGCCGCCCCCTCCAATACCAAGCAGTTAGACAGAGCAGTGTCCTCCTTTGCTGCAATTGTAAGGAACAGAAACCCTAAGCTCAGAAATCTGTCTACGCAGCAGGTATTAATGGCAATTAATGTGTCACCGCTGCACATCAGGGGACAGGTAGCTGACCTGAGTTTCCTCCACGAGATCTTAAATGGACATTACCGCTCGGAACATCTTGTTTCTCTCTTCTCTCTCCGCGTTCCTTCCCGCTCCACCAGAACCAAAGACCTTCTCGACATTCCCCACACACAGCACCTCAACGATCTTTCCTAATCCGCCTCCCAACACTCTTTAACAATATTAATAGGAGACAAGAGCTTGATATGGCATCAAATAAAAGTATATTCGAGAGGTGTGTAAATAGTATCTTAAAGATAAGTTGATGTGAAGGGATTATACCGCCATCTTGACCCACGACGACTTGGCTATGAACATGGACATTCTGATGGTTTTCGATTTGGACAGTTATTAGTAGGATGTGTACCTGATCTTGTTATATTTTGTAATGTTTGTTATATTTTATTATGAAAGTTTACGTTTGTTAAATAGTCTGTTAACAGTGCAAGTGAAATTTGCTCAGCGTAGCTGTATCTTGTGCTTCGTGAATAAATAAATAAATAAATAAATAAATAAATAAATAAATAAATAAATCGTTCCGCCATAACTCCTTGTATAGGTCCAGAGTGTCGACATCACAGACAGACTGGTTCCAAACTCTCACCAGGTCTCCTCCTTGCCAACCTACAGCCGTCAGTGGCACCAAGACAGAAACGGCTCTCATTTGAGAACACAACATATTTGCACCTCGGCCTCCAGTGAGCTCTAGCTTGACACCACTAAAGTCACATATGGCAGTGATTAGTGGTTGAACACTACAGGATGTCAGGCTCGGAGCTGTCGCTCAGGTAATCGACTTGTTACAGTTCGCTGTGTCACTCCGGTGCCAAATTAATCTCTAATGACTCTTCCAGATGCAGTACGATCCACAGTACCCATGTTGCAGATACGGCGGTCTTCCCTCTGCATAGTGGTCCGTGTATGAGCGGACCGAGGTCTCCTTGAGACGGTGCCTACCCGTGATTATTGTTGCCAATACCCATGCACTGTAGATTCTTCCCTGCCAAATATTTCTGCAATATCGCAGAAAGAATATCTACCTTCTTGTAGCCCTATTACACTAACTCGTTCAAATTCAGTAGGCTGCTGCCATTCTGCCTTCTTCGTTTCCTTAAATCCATGCTTCACTCACACCCACCTCACAACGTCAACACCGGACGATGGCTAACGCTTACGAAGTGCACAACGCGTCTTTCAAGAAAATTTGCTTTGTTATGTCATAGTTACACTTCTAACAACACTTTCTGTGGTCTATCGCGCAAATTTGAATAGGCGTCATGTTTGAAATGTGCAAACAGGCCTCCCGAATTTCGTTTATCTAACACAACTCATCCTAGGTGTTGGGATTTCGCTTGTGCCACTGTATATGCTTGTCGGGGCACTCGTAGCCTGCCACCGTTGTATACCAACAGGTACCTCGACTCACCTGTCCAGGCAACCCTTTTCTATGTTCCGAAATTCCAACGGTAGTGAACCTTTGGCAATGGCACTATGTGTGATGTGTGACATGTAGAAAGCAGTGACTTATATACCACATTTCCTTCTTGTCCAGCATCTGCTACTCTCTGACGTATTGGGTATAGAGCATTATAATTTTCATAATAATAATGTTATTGGTTTATGTCCCACTAACTACTTTAAAACAGTTTTCCGGAGACCCTGATGTGCCTGAACTTAGTCATGCAGGAGTACTTTTACGTACTAGTAAATCTACCGATACGAGGTGACGTATATGAGCAACTTCAAATATCACGGTACTGAGCCAGGATCAAACCTGCCAAGTTGGGCTTAGAAGGCCAGCGCCTCAACCGTCTGAGTCACTCAGCCCATTATAATTTTCAAAATGATTCACAAACTAGTAAGATATTCTTCAAAAGAACTTATATTAATAGCCCGAATGTATTCGTTGCTGAAAACAATATACATTCTCTGACATTTTTCCAGCGGTGAAGATTGCATCAACACGCATTAAGCATTTTTAGCATTATTCTAAAACTTACAGTGAAAATAAATGAAAAATACATATTACAAAGCATTAACTTCAATGAAAATCATGAAAAACTTTCTGTCAAAATTATGAAGTAACTTTCGAATGTTTGTTGCCGCATGAGATGCGTTGACGCTAATACGTTGACGCTAGAAAAAGTGCACAGAGTTACGCCAAATTCTCCATACATTTATTCTGAGCCACTTCTCGGCTTCTTACGCTATGCACTGTGACAGGAATTTGTCTGAGAAATTGAAACTTAAAACTGAAGTCACATGCCATTTTACGGGTATTTATGTAAGCTGGTACACAAAAGGCTTCGCCTTTACTGGACATTTTAAGGTTATTTACTGGAAACAGTCTACGAGAATATTCCATTTTTAAGTTTTTGTAATAATTAAATCCCGAGATATCTCCAGTTTATAAGTTAAGATTTTACTTCCTATAATAATAATAATAATAATAATAATAATAATAATAATAATAATAATAATAATAAAAGATGCCTATCCAAAAATGCAAAAATAAGGCATTACAACACAGTAGTGAAGCCAGAATGCCTATATGCAAGCGAGTGTCTGGCATTAAACTATAATTTAGATAAGCTAGAAATACTAGAAAGGCGAATCATGAGGAAAATATTAGGCCCACAAAACACAGCAGAAGGTTGGAAATTACGAAGTAATGCTGAAATATATCAAAAAATAGAAAATATATCAGATGTAATGAGGAAAAGGAGACTTATGTTTTTTGGACATTTATATCGAATGCAAGATAGTAGATTAACCAGTAAGATTTTCAGATATTTGTGGAGTAAGAAATCAACGACAAGCTGGGTCAACGAAGTAAGAAAGGATTTAGAAAAAAACAATATAACAACAGAAGAAATAAATAATAGAGAAGGCTTTCGGTTAAAAGTATTGAAAATAGAAGGATTCCAAGGTAGGAAAGTAAAAACGACTGGTTCAAAGTGGTCTGAAGACAGAAAGAAGAAACATAGTGAACAGATGAAAGCGTACTGGAAGAAAAGGAAAGAACAAAGAAGAAGGAATTGAAATTGGCACGTGGTCCTCTGGTGGCCCATTCGAAAGAAGAAGAAGAAGAATAATAATAATAATAATAATAATAATAATAATAATAATAATAATTAGCTGTCACCCGTCAAGACATGACAGTCAATGGGGTCAATATTTATTGACGGATTTCCTTATTATATACGACATTCCTTGTGCTTTACTTTTCTAAAATTCTATTTCACGTAGCACAGACACAGATAGGTCTTACGGCGACGAAGGATAGGAAATGACTAGAAGTAGGAAGGAAGCGAGCGTGGCCTTAATTGAGGTAGAGCCTCAGCATTTGTCTGGTGTGAAAATGGGAAACAATGGAAAACCATCTTCGGAAATTCTGTCGGTGGGGTTCAAACCGACTAACTCCTGATAGCTATGTGGGCCGAACCACGCAGACAAATACTTGGTGCATTCCGTGTAAAATTACCCTTTGGTATTATTGCGATTTAATACCGGTCTGGTGACGTTGCATTATTTAACTGGCCATGACTAACACTGGTTGAGGTAAACAGAGATCTACACGTCCCTTGAAGTTTATTGATCGTGATACGAAATGTAAAGCGGATTGTAATTTGGAGCCTCTTGAAAGAAGGGTGTTCTTAATTCGAGGGATTATAGCTCTCTTCCGACCTTTATCTCCACTTATTATTTCCTAATCTAAAAGAGTTTCGTACATACTTCTTAGAATTAAGACCTAATCTGGTTCCGTTTAGGTGCCTTTGGGAAACGTTCCGATTTCTAAGGAGCATAATTTTTGGCTCAATTTTTTTTGCTAGGGGCTTTACGTCGTACCGACACAGATAGGTCTTATGGCAACGATGGGATAGGAAAAGGAAGCGACCGTGGCCTTAATTAAGGTACAGCCCCAGCATTTGCTTGGTATGAAAATGGGAAACCACGGAAAACCATATTCAGGGCTGTCGATAGTGGGATTCGAACCTACTATCTCCGGTGCAAGCTCACAGCCGCGCGCCTCTACACGCACGGCCAACTCGTCCGGTGCTTAAATTCTTAGAATAAGAATATATGGAGGCAAACCATTAATTGGAAATAATTCAATAATTATGCAGGAAAATGAAGTGGTAATCTGTTGACACTAGTGAAGGTTTTGAACTAGCCGATATAAGCCCAGTGACTTTCAAATTAATTAAGAATGCCAACTTTCGAGAAAATGATGTCATCTATCGCAGAAGTAACGTTTTGTTATAAATTTCAATCACGATATCACCATGCGCTAAAATTCTGGCTGGTCGTTCAATAACATTTGATCCGTCATCATCTACACAGGGGTAGTCACCGTTACCGATATCTTGCAATAAATCAACGAATTCCATTTTTATGTTGTTTTGTTACCATATTTCTATTTAAGCAGCGTGTTTTGAAGATGGGTCAAAGAGGAGGATATTTAATACAATTATAACTAAATAATTGTTCGACGATAAGCATGTGGCAAAACAGGAAAATCCTTATGAAATCTCCCCCAAGAACAATAATTTTTGAACCAGAAGGAATGGAATGTCGTTGTCTATGATATAATTAATTTAGAAGACGATTTAAACACATTAATCAATGACTATTTGCCACTTCTTTCTTTATTCGAATCAGAAGTACAACAGAATAATACTACGTTTAAAAGAAACAAACTATATACACAGATACATACAAGTAAAAGGTCTTCAACAATATATGTCATACAGATCTCACACCGATTCAGCCCAATATTTGGCCACTTCAAGGGCATTTGGATTGGCCAGCACCAAGTCTTCCATTGTGCAGTTTGATGGGCACAGTGGGCAGTATAGCAGGTGTTTGGTTGTCTGAAGTTCACCACAGTCACAAAAGGCCGTATCGATGAGGTTCTATTTATGTAAATTCGCTCTGGTTCTACCCACTTCAGATCTAAGTCTGTTTAAGGACCTCCAAGTCAACCAGTCCTCGGTGTGACCGGGTGGCAACACTTCCCGTGGTTCCATCCATTTCAAGAGGCCACGGGTCTTTTGTTTCCATTTGGTAATCCTGACTTTGTCCGATGATTCTTCCAGGTGTTTTGAAGATGTTAAAAAAGCTTTCCTCGACTTCAGTCTTCGTTGGGCAGGTTGGTATCCAAAGAGTGGATGTGAAGGCATTAGATTTGTTTTAAGCCTTTCAGTAGTATAATAGGACAGTTCGGCCGCCGCCTCCGACTCCCGCGGGAAATTTGAATTTTGGCGGGAAATTTGAATTTTGGCGCGAGATTTGAATTTGTAAACAAAGCCACGTGCTTTTTGACAGCTGTCATCGACAACAACGCATCGCTAACCTCACTGCTGCCATCTTGACGGGCCTAAACCTCGGTGGTACCAACTTAACCTCACTAGCGCGAGATTTGAATAGGTAAACAAATCCACGTGCTTTTTGACAGCCACGTGCTTTTTGACAAACAACAACGTATCACAAACCTCAGCGCAGCCATCTTGACGGGCCTAAACCTCAGTGCTACCAACTTAACCTCACAAGCGCGAGATAAATAAATCCGCGTGTTTTTTGACAGCCACGTGCTTTTTTGACAGCTGTCATCCGCCATCTTTAAACTACAGAGCACCGTGCTGCCCTCTCTATCGCAGTAGCTGCAAATTCGTCACCTGTCATCGGCAGTGCTGCCATCTTGGCGGGTCTAAACCTTACTGCTACCAACTTAACCTCACTAGCGCGAGATAAACAAATCCACGTGCTTTTTTGTCAGCTGCCATCCACCATCTTTAATCCATAGAGCACAGTACTGACCTCTTTAGCTACTTACCATTGAAATGTGGTGGCGGATAATTTGAAAAATGCTTTTTTGACAGCAGCCATCTTTAAGCACCATGCTGCCCTCTTTAGCTACTTACCTTTGAAATGTGGTGGCGGTAAATTCCACGTGCTTTACAAACCTATGTGCTTTTCTGACAGCTGTCATCCGCCATCTTTAATCCAGAGAAAAGAGTGCTGCAATCTTTAGTTGAAATGTGGTGGCGGCAAATTCCACGTGCTCTTGTTTCGAAACAAATCAACATGCTTTTGACAGCCATCATCCGCCATCTTTAAGCAACAGAGTACAGTGCTGCCCTCTTTAGCTAGATACCTTTGAAATGTGGTGGCGGCAAATTCCACGTGCTCTTGTTTGGAAACAAAGCCACGTGCTTTTTTGACAGCTGTCATCCGCCATCTTTAACCAACAGAGCACTATGCTGCTATCATGCGGGCAATTTCATTAGCTGTCATCCGCCATCTTTAATGAACAGAGCACCGTGCTGCCCTCATGCGGGCAATTTCGTTAGCTGTCATCCGCCATCTTTAATCAACAGAGCACCGTGCTGCACTCTTTAGTTGAAATGTGGTGGCGGCAATTTGAAAAATTCTATGTGCTCTTGTTTGGAAACAAAGCCACGTGCTTTTTTGACAGCTGTCATCCGCCATCTTTAATCAAGAGAGCACTGTGCTGCTATCATGCGGGTAATTTCGTCAGCTGTCATCCGCCATCTTTAATCCACAGAGCACCGTGCTGCTCTCTGTAGTAGCGGGCAATTTGAAAAGTTCTGTTAGCTGTCATCCGCCATCTTAAATAAAGAGAGCACCGTGCTGCCATCTTTAGCTAGATAACTTTGAAATGTGGTGGCGGCAAATTGAAAAATTCCACGTGATCTTGTTTAGTAAACAAACTCACGCGCTTTTTGTCATCTGTCATCCGCCATCCTACATCGCAAACCTCAGTGCTACACTCTTTAGGTACATACCTTTGAAATATGGTGGCGGATAATTTAAAAATAAAAATTCTATGTTTTGTATTAGAATATGGTGCTACCAAACGTGCTCCTTAAGGCAAAATGGTGTCTGTGTATGGAAACGTGCTGTATGGTATATTAATTTTTGAGATGCCAGAGTAGATATTATGAATGTTTTTTTTAAGAGGTAATGTTTTGTTTAAATATGGCACCAGTTCGTACTCACCCATCACACGCTGGAATATTAGTTGCTAGAAGTAGTCTCAGAATGGCAGTGAACAACAAAGGTCATCTCCAAACTGTCCATCACAAATGCATTCCGATTATCTCTAAAGAACGTCTTATACTGCGAAAACGATCGCTCCACATCACAGGAAGTCAGACGAGCATAGTTAAAGAGAGGAATGTCACCAACAATAACGCCATCGATTTCGCCAACATGAGCACCCTCTAATACACTAGAAATTTGGCACATTGTTTGAAATCCTCTGTTTTTCCTGAACAAATTTTGATATTTGACCTTTGAGAGTCCCTGTAACTGCGAAGCCGGGAGTGAATCTACTTTATTTTCAACAGCGCGCACTTCCTTCACTGTTTTGGATAACAGGTTAGTGGATTTTTCAAGTATGTCTATAGTTTTACACAAGAAGCTTAGATTGGCAGATATAAAAGGCAAATCATTTTTTAAAGAGCTGTCTTTTAGTATCTCTTGAATAATCTCAATTGACGACGCGTCGTTGTTATCTAGCACGTTCACAACGGATGCAAAACTTTCGAAATTGTCCGCGTAGTATACCATAGCGCTAGGCCAGGTACCCCACCGCGTAACATTAGGCAGAGGAGGAAGCGCAAGATCCGGGTTTTTCTCTTTAAAGAGATCGATTCTTGAGGGTGCTTTTACGAAGACTTTTTTGCCATTAGACACTAATTTATCCACTTGGGGATACTGAGCCCGCACAGTTTCACATAACCTGTGTAGAGCATGAACAACGCAAGTTACGTGTATCATTTTCGGAAAGCTCACAGAAAGGCCTTCGGCTGCCTTTTTCATGTAAGCTGCACTGTCAGTAAGGAAAAGCAATACATAGTCGTATTTTATACCTTTTGGCCAAAGTAAGTGCATAGCTTCATTGAATAACCTAGCTACAGTGACATGGTTTGCAGCAAACATTTCTTTACCCGCTAGCAAATAAGAATGTTCGCAAGCAGTTTTGTCATTCTTCAACACACCAACAACAACATTTCCTACTTTTCTGCCACTTGAATCAGTGGTTTCGTCAATGCTTACCCACAGTTTTTCGCTATCACATACAGCCCGAATTCTCTGTAAAGTTTCTTCGTAACATTTTGGGATATAGTTTTTCCTTAATGTGGATTCGTCTGGAGGCTCAAAATTAATGTACTTTGTTAGGAAATTCCTCAGTCCCGGATTATTTATTTTACCAAGAGGAATGTCGGCGCAAACAAATGCTCTGCACACATCTAAATAATACTGGGAATATTTACATGGGCCTGCATTTGAAGTAGCTGGTACGGTACGGTACGGTAATTGTCGCGAACGCACACGCGAAGCAGCCGCAGTATGCTTATTTCCAGACAAATGCTGGATTACTTGAGAACGTTGATCTGCACGTACTGTTTTACCACACGGTTGTCAAAATAATACTTTTCCATCGGTAGTGAAAATGTTTTTAAATTCCACTACATATTGTTGAAGACGCGACCTTGTACTCGACTCCTCTTTTGGCATTATTTTGCAGGTTACGACACACGCATTTACGGTGAATCACTGTTTCAATAAAAAGAATAGCAGCGTACACTGAAGGAAATATTTCTTATAAATCCATACAAAATCACACGACCACGGGAATGATATATGGACCCGAACAGCTAACCTTACTCTTAGGAGTGATGAAATTGCACTACCTAATGGTGGGGCAATATTCTTCCGAGTCTCCCATGTCGTAACGGAATTACGTCACCTTATCTCTCCGTGATTGCCTTTCGCTGATATTCTATAAACAAAACCCGAGAGGGCTGACTCCTAAAGAGCTGGAATGACATCATGCAAGGAAACATCTTGTGCAGCAAATGAAATCGCTGTCTAAGTGTAACGACGTAGCCAGTGACCAGCGAGTTTTAGAAGTTATGGAGGGAAGTCCATAAATAGCCGAAACATTCAGATACATTATGTTAAATACACTGTTAAAAACAATACCGTAATCGTAAAATGAAAATATGAGCATTGTTTTATAACACAGAAACATTTTAAATTTTATTGATCAACAGATATTGGCGATTTATGTGCTTATTATAGATTTTCTTAAAATATGTATTTACATTTTAAAAATGTGAAAATATGTGTTTTTATGTGAAATAAGATTCAGTTTTTACACTTGGGGATGCACAATAGGAATAATGAACTTCGTAACGTGCGTTAAAACTTACGCAAAAAAAAAAATATGTAATGACATAAAAATCCGCTCCCTAGTAATGACCAATGAGAATGCTGCAATTCTTTAATAATTTAAAATTATATGACAGAAATGTTTACCTTTAAAGACACTTTGCGATTTTAGTCAGAATACTTTACGACGTCAGTCGGTTCAGCCGTTCTCTAAAAATCGACGAAACGAAAAAGAGCCTAGTGTTTAAATATTATAATAATAATAATAATAATAATAATAATAATAATAATAATAATAATAATAATAATAATAAAGTTGGTTTTATGATCCACTATCTGCTTTTCACGATTTTCGGAGATTCCTTGATGCTGGAATTTTGTTCAATGTGCCAGTAAATTTACAGACATGAGGCTGATCTATTATCCGCACACGTTATCTTGGTGCATTTGTGTACGGGGGTCAGGAGTAAGGAGGGAGCTGTCCTGGTATCGATAGTGCTGCCTGGTGCGGCCAACTGAATGAAAATGAAATCAGAATTGAATCAAGAATATGATCGATCGATATGAAATTTCTAAACCGTTATCATCTTAAGCCAACAACTATGTCACATACACATTATCTAACATTATAAAACATTTCTCGATGCGAATCTTGTTCCTAGCATGAATTCTATACTTTGGCTTTGTTGTGTAAACAACAACAGTACTAGTACGTAAAGTGTACGCCAGATGTCGCACAACGATGCTTAAGCGATTCATAGTTTGTGTTTCAAAGGTTGCCAGTACGAATCTCGAAGATCGCCGAGGTCGACCGATTCAGCACTAGGGTGTAAATGCACCAAGATAAAGTGTGCGGATAGTACTGTATTTGCTAGTGGCTTTACGTCGCACCGACCCAGATAGGTCTTACGGTGACGATGGAATAGGAAAGGCCTAGGAGTTGGAAGGAAGGAACCGTGGCCTTAATTAAGGTAGGCCTACATCCCACAGCATTTGCCTGGTTTGAAAATGGGAAACCACGGAAAAACCATCTTCAGGGCTGCCGACAGTGGGATTCGAACCCACTATCTCCCGGATGTAAGCTCACAGCCGTGCGCCTCTAATCGCTCGGCCAACTCGCCCGGTTACTGTATTTGAGCTGCTTCAAATACCTTCGGACTGAACGAGGATCGAACCCGCCAATTTTAGTTCAGAATGTCAGTGCTCTGCTGTCTGAGCTATTCGGCCAGGCATTTTCAATTTTTAATTTACAATTCATTTGAAGTTAGTCTTCTTGGTGTCCCATGTTTATTTTCTCTTTCTGTACGGTAGCAATATCAGCTCCCGGGGTTCTGTTTTCTCGAGCTTGTCTATGTACTCGTAATAACGTCTGTAATTTCAGCTGCCCTGTTGATGCGTATCGTCGTGCAGTAGTGGAGTTGAGACAAGGAAATGCGCTCTAACGTGCTAGCAGAAGATTTTTGCTTGCGATAATATGTTCTCTGACAGGTTATTAGCTATAAAGTAGACGCTCGTGTTGCTGTTGCGTCTCTAGACTGGGTAGACGATAAAGAAAGAGAGAGGGAAACATCATGCGTTTATGAAGTATCTCTAGATGTCATGGGACATAAAAATAACAGGATACTAAATTGTTATGAGAGTGAAGTAGGCTATATCTGGAAATAAACATCTGAAAACCTGCGGACCGTGGATGTGTTGTTTTTTTTTTTTTTTTTTTTTTTTTTTTCTTGTTTCAGACCAATCATGCGACAGAAAAGCTTTAACATCTCTAATACAATTTACAAAAACATCCAGTTTTGTCTGTCAGCCAACCTCTGTTGAGTGAGAAAGAATTCCAGTGTTGTGTTTCGTACATATTCGACTATACATGTCTGTCTGGAAACAAAGTCAATACACTCTGCACATCCCGCACATTGTAAGACATGATTGACGATTAAGGAATTCCAGTTGAGTCTAGCACTGTTTTCTCTTACATGTGACAGGTCCCTTGCTTTCATCTTTCCTATCTAAACTCTGTAATTCAAATCTTGTTCTCTTCCAAGTCGGAAGAAACAGAGTAAGCTTCGATTTGAAGTGGTCACGTCAGGACTGTGACCCGAAAACTCTGCTCTCCGACCGGCCAAACGAATAGAGGACCGATGAACACGGTTCGACTGTGACTCTACACCTCTGCATTCGGGAAATGGAGAGGGGCTAACACCACATCTGGCTGCCCTGATTATGGTTTTCCGTACTTCACAATTCTCCTGCACTAAGGTGAATGCCGGGTCAGGTCCTTTTATAGGCCACGGATACCAACGCTTTCACCTTCTCCAATTCAAATCTCCTTGGCCTTGACCTTCTAAGAGGCCCGCCCTTCCCCTTCAGGGTACGGAATGAAAATTTTGTAGTTAATTTGTTTGTTTGTTCGTTGGTTTGTTCTCTTCCGACCCAACAATATAGGGTTTATTTGTCTGAATACTACATTTATAAAGTCCCCGTGATGCCTCCGGATTTAAAATTCTTTTGTTTTTTTAAGGCTTCAATACTTGCAGGCACAGAGAAGAATCACAGGTCCCTCATCAGCTTGGGTGAAGTAAACGCCAACAATGTCACCTTCCTTACTTGCAACTTTCCTGCTTAACCTCCTTGGGTCAAATATTGCAAAATTAATTTAAAATGCATCTAAATTATCAATGAGGAATTAAAACTGTAGAGATTCAGTTAATTTTAGTTATGTGAATTTTGAAACCTTATAACAAATGACAATATTCAAAATATATTTAATATTTTAGAATGGTTAATTTTTTCGATAATGTAATAAAAAATAGTTTGGCCTACTGCCAAGCTTCGTATACCGAGTCCAACCATAAAAGAAACACAACAAATAATAATGATAATTATTTGTAACCTACATATCAGGGACTCAACAACTATAAACCTGATGAAGAAACAGGTCGTTCGTATGTTGAATTTAATCAGCGCTGAAATATTCAGAAATATTTCCGATAAAATCATGAATGTTAATATTAGATCTATGATTTCATAGTTCAATCTAGGTTATTAAATACATTTTTTTTTTGTTATTTGCTTTACGTCGCGCCGACACAGATAGGTCTTATGGCGACGATGCGGCAGGAAGGGGCTAGGAGTGGGAAGGAAGCGGCCGTGGCCTTAATTAAGGTACAGCCCCAGCATTTGCCTGGTGTGAAAATAGGAAACCACGGAAAACCATCTTCAGAGCTGCCGACAGTGGGACTCGAACCCACGATCTCCCGAATACTGGATACTGGCCGCACTTAAGCGACTAAAGCTATCGAGCTCGGTGGTTATTAAATACATAAAGATTCTCTTTACCTGGCAATACCCTAATAAATGTACCTTACAGATGAAGAAAATATTAATTCAATTCCTTACAAAGATCATCAATGGTGACTTTGGCCGCCAGTGAATTATTGTTGCTCGCTTAGCACCACCCAGGGGTCATGTGTAGGGTAATAAAGATATAATACCTGCCGACGTGAGCAACGGTCATCCCCCACATTCATTCACCTCCACTGAGAAGAGAGGATGCTTTGGTACGTGAATATAAGAAAATATTGAATCACCCTGATCTTCCAATTCATGACTACATTCCAAGTGCAATATCTGGCAGATTAAAATCCAATCATCCGGAAATAAAATCTGCTGTTGAACTTTTCAATAAAGGTTTCAATATAAATGATCGTTGGGAATAAAATGGATCCAACATGCAATACCAGACATTATAACTGTTTTAAATATCCAAACTAAATCAGCTGGTTCTGATCTGCCTCGACGTACGTAGAAAACTGCCAACAGGATTCGTACAAACCGTGGAGTATGTAATGTCTTCCTCTAAAAATGGAACAAAATTTCTGATTCATCTTTTGTTTGTGGAGCGACTCCCCTGACCATCCAACACTTCGTGCAGCAGTGCAGTATTTCCTCATACTCGGATGATCTTAAGGAATTTCTAACGTTGACTCCACATCCTGATAATTGGATAAACAAATTATCTCACTATATAAGTGCATAAATTGTCATTGTATACTCTGTATTATGCCTTATTGTACTCCCGCCCTAGTTATTTTAGTATATAATTTATATATTGCTGTATATTCCGATGTGTTGCCATACGCTAAAACAAAGGAACTGGTGCCTTTAATGATACGAGAGAATAGAATCTGGAAGTGGCTCATCACGCAAAACATGGCACATAATGCCAACATGCAAACTGAAATATAACAGGTAAGAGGCAGGCTGGATCCCTGGACTGTATGGTTGGCGCCTCAGAATGCACTTCTTTCTTTACAATTGGCATTACCTCGCATCGACATAGATAGATCTTGTGTGGCGGCGACGGGTTAGGAAAGGACCAGGATTGGGAAGGAAGTGGCCGTGGCCTTAGTTAAGTTACAGCCCCATCTTCAGGGCTGCCGACAGTGGGATTCGAACCCACTATTCCCGAGTGCAAGTTCACAGCTGCGCGTCCCTAACCGCACGGTCTCGGAATTCAACCCAGCAGTTAGAAAATAACTATACATCAGCTACCGTAGAAATGGCGGAGAAGGGGTTAAGTCTCTTCATTAGCTACCAAATTTTTCGTAGCAAGGACTGCCCATAAATAGGAAATTTTCACTCTCTGAAATAATACTTAATAGCGGTTTAGAACCGCTGCAGAGTATGTCCATACACCATAGGTTTGTTGATAACGCTGTGCATACGGCACGTTTGACAAGGTAGATGATCTTGAAAAAGCGTATTCTACGTCAAAACGTAATTTCGGAATTCATAGAAGTGTGAACAATCTTTCACTCGTCGAGCATGCGTCATTCAACCGAAAACAATACAGCTACGACAATAGATACTGATTATGCACATCATAATCCTCACGGTCAAGTTCAGATCTACAGTATGAGCACTCAATGTTATTGAACTGTTTTTCACTTCAGTCTCTAGTGTTTATGCTCACTATTCCTGAAGTTCAATTTGCACATATTCATTTCTGATTCACATCTCTACTAAGTTTACTTGCCAGTTGTGCAGAAAATGTTAGAATAATTTCTGCGAAGAACGAATTTGGAAAATGATAATAAGCGAATAGTTACACAAGAAGAAAGGGGCAGTTTAGGCAACAAATGCAGTAAGTTATGAAACTCCCACCTTCAGCGGAAAAATAATTCACTTCATATGCCACTCAATCGTGTCGCGTAAGCATTACTGTGCTTGGGTAGACAGTTCAATTGTTTCTGATCTTAAATGGCCTGCATTACTGATCCACAAAAATTCTGCAATATGCCAGTTTGTTTTTATTTATTTATTTATTTATTTATTTATTTATTTATTTATTTATTTATTTATTTATTTAAGGATCAAACGATCAAAGCTCACTGCAAGGGATTGTATACATTTTTAGACATATGCAAAATTAACAAATGATAGAATTGGAACTATTTTAAGACGTACAAGAAATCAATTACAGTGAAGCCAATATATCCAATACCTCTTGTAATCGAATACGTCGAAAGTTTCTAGCAACGGTAGGATGTGAAGGTAGCGGCTGTAGCCTTAAATAAAGTATAACCCCAGTATTTGCCCGTTATGAAAATAGAAAGCTGTGAAAAACCATATTCAGGGCTGCCAAAGGTAGGATTCGAGTCCACCCTCTCCCGAATGCAAGCTCACAGCTGAGCGACCCTCGGTTAAAAAATCCATAAAATTTTAGACTGGACTGCTTCCGATAATTTATATTAGTTACGGTATATTTTATGGAACAGATACATTCAACTGGTGTGCGTGCTAAACGTCTCCGCAGACAGAGCTGGTTTTGAGACAGCCGTAGTACCAACTACGAAAGTTCAGTTCTGGGCTATCCTTTATATATATACATTTATTCTTCTTCTTCATCTCTTTACCCTCCATGGTCGGTTTTTCTCTCGGACTCAGCGAGGGATCCCACCTCTACCACCTCAAGGCCAGTGTCCTGGAGCTTCAGACTCTGGGTCGGGGATACAACTGGGTAGGATGACCAGTACCTCGCCCAGGTGGCCTCACCTGCTACGCTGAACAGGGGCCTTGCGGGGGATGAGAAGATGGGAAGGGATAGGCAAGAAAGAGGGAAGGAAGCGGCCATGGCCTTTTGTTTTGTACCATCCCGGCATTTGCCTGGAGGAGAAGTAGGAAACCACGGAAAACCACTTCCAGGATGGCTGAGGTGGGAATCGAACCCCCCCTCCACTCATTGGCTTCCAGAGGCTGAGTGGACACGGTTCCACCTTCGTACCACTTTTCAAATTTCGTGGCAGAGCCGGGAATCAAACACGGGCCTCCGGGGGCGGCAGCTAATCACACTAACTACACCACAGAGGCGGTCCATTTATTTATTTACTTATTTATATATTATTATTCTCATATTCACTTTCTTATCCTTCTTATTATACTCATTTTCATTTGTACTCTTTCTTTTTTGTAAATTCAGTGGACTGCTGTAGGTCTTAATTCTGCTGTTCATTATTCGGATATCTTCCAACATTTCACTCGAGAATAGCATTAGGGAATGCAAATGACTGATTATGAAGAGGCGGCATTTTTATTGTAATCATGAGGTAGCATTTAACTGGAATACATTGCGAACGATAGGTATGCTGGGTGAACATGTACCGTGGATTTCTAGATCACCTAACATCGACTTTTTTATTTCCGAGTTTGGAATAATTAACACGCGTATTCCGTACCTCTGCTTTAAAGTAAGCTGCAGAATTGCAAATGCTTGCCAATGCTTGTAAAGAGAATAAAATATTATGTCACATTCAAATTCGAACACAGAATGTTGAAAATGTCTTCCTATATTTCTGGGCTGAGTGGCTCAGACGGTTGAGGCGCTGGCCTTCTGACCCCAACTTGGCTGATTCGATCCTGGTTCAGACCGGTGGTATATAAAGATGCTTAAATACGTCAGCCTCGTGTCCGTAAATTTACTCTCACGTAAAAAAACTCTTGCGGGACTAAATTTCAGCACTTCGGCGTCTCCTACAACCGTTAAAATATAGTTAGTGGGACTTAAACCAATAATATTACTATCTTCCCGTATTTTGTGATATGTAACACCCTTTTGCTTTAATAGCACAAGTAATTTACCAAACATTCATCAAGGCCTATCTTAGCGAAGTACAGTTTTTTATTCATTATTACTACAATATAATTATTAAATTAATGTAGTAATGGTCCACCTTTCAATACTATAATATGTAATATTCTAAATTACATTAATTAGGGACTAGTTTCGGCCGGGGCTGGCCATCTTCAGCCTTAATGT
Source organism: Anabrus simplex (assembly GCF_040414725.1). NCBI lineage: Eukaryota > Metazoa > Arthropoda > Insecta > Orthoptera > Tettigoniidae > Anabrus > Anabrus simplex. The sequence continues at coordinate 83,571,938 of NC_090269.1, forward strand.
AAAACACCTAATAACTAAACAAATGTGCATGCACACAATTGACAACTGAAAACAAATATATACAAAGTGACATTAAAAACTGGGATGGAATTATGAATAAATTTGAAAATGAACTAGGTTCTAACATCTTGAGTATGTTAATCATTGAGAATAATTTCAAGTATTAATTTATATACACAGAACTGTTAGTTCTAATACTGCTGATCATCAATATTTCAATATTAAATGGGAACTGGTAAATGTTGATCCTGTAGTTTGTCATCAAATCTATTTGTGTGGTGTTAGCTATATGTAATCCAGTTTTTAATGTCACTTTGTATATATTTGTTTTCATTTGTCAATTGTGTGCATGTACATTTGTTTAGTTATTAGGTGTTTTACATTAAGGCTGAAGATGGCCAGCCCCGGCCGAAACTAGTCCCTAATTAATGTAATTTAGAATATTACATATTGAAAGGTGGACCATTACTACATTAATTTAATAATTATATTGTACTTACAATTCAATACTGATCAGAACCATGAAGTTTATAACCTATGATAATTATTACTACACAAGTGCTCACCTGGTTGCCATGATCTTTAAGGCGTAAAGCTCTGTTGGTGCACATTACTTCACCACCAGAATTTTGACCGGCCGGGTTGAAGAGGTGGTGGTGTACAATTTATTATCACTAGAGTTCATGTCAAAAGCTTGTATTCAATTCCTAACGTCTCCACAGTGTTTGTATGAAGCGAGGGAGGGCATAGGATTCTCTCGGTAGTGATTCGTCATCAGATGTGGAAGTTAAACGTTGAGCAGATCCCTTCGCCTTATTCGACAGAAGTAGGCTATGTACCCACGCAGGGTTCCACCCTCTCCCTACCACATTAATATCTTCACCATCCCAGTTCCAGACGCGCAGGTCTTCCATGGGGGGCAAATATTAAGAGCTACTCAAGGTGAGCCAAACATGTCCATGGACATTCCCAGCACTAAAATAAATAAATAAATAAATAAATAAATAAATAAATAAATAAATAAATAAATAAATAAATAAATAAATAAATAAATAAATAAATAAATAAATAAATAAATATTCAAGTGTACCTCACTGTGGTATGGCAAGCCCAGGTTCGATTCCTGGTACTTTCAGAAATTTAAGAATTCCAGGAGGGCAGGTATGTGCTGTTCACCTTCAGTGGGAGTAGGCCTATTCCCAAAATGAGCTGCACCACCTCGGGACAAGGGCACGAAATTACATGTTTTACGTTATCTTAAGTGTACATGTGTGTGTGTGTGTGTGTGTGTGTGTGTGTGTGTGTGTGTGAAATTACACAATAATGCGTGGGTATAAACATACAAGCCAGAGGGAAATCTTATACCATATCTCGTAAAAATGTTAAGTTGTGGACATAATAATTCCTAGTGTTCCGTTTCACAAGTTTGTGTGAATCCTCTATGTACCAAATATAACTTAAATCTTTAAAAATAACGGTAGACGTATACTTCATGCTGTAACAGGTGTTGGAAGTTGTAAAGATCTGAACAATTTGTCACACGTGGACGGTGGAAATTTTTTCCCTAGTTCGGCGCTGTTGGGAATGTACTTTCTCTTCTTACGGTAACGCTAGCTGTAAGAAACTTATCTCAATAACTGTGGAGTTTGTAAGTTTAGTTACGTTCCATTTTCATTTTTGTTAGCATTTATTACCACGGCCGACACACCCTAGAAAAGAAAGTTTTCTTCGATACGTTGGAGCAGCTGCTACCGTAGGCTCACTGCGACATAAATGACAGATAACTTCCGGTGAAACTGAGTTATGTTCGTTGCTGAAAGACACACACTCCTAAGCTCTGAATGTTAAAATCCCCAGCGTTTATTGTTTTGTTTCTCTCCTTCATGAAATGCATAATTCATGAAAAATTAAATTAACATATCCTCGGATAGATAATATCTACAACAGAGGTGCTCACGCTGCCATTCCGTCCCCGCGTGTGCCCGTCACTGTATGTCAGCGGACTCCAGGCGATGGTCGTATGCTGCTCAACCTCAGTGACGTTGTGGCTACGTCACAGGCCGTGAAGCTTGGGCGAAGTTCTCCCAGTCACTCTCGACCACTGCGGTGATACTCGAGTTTGAAATGGGGGCAGAAAATAATAAAAGAAAGAGGGAAGAAATACACGTTATTTTCAATTTATGTTGTGAGAAATGAGTTATTTATGTACACTACAGTTTATGTATTTTGACCGGATACAATAAAGAGTTAGGCCTACAACCACAAATATTTTTATAATGTACATAATGAATTACAGTTTTCACTATTACATTTTAAGAGGTGCTTTAGAAACAGTTTTAATACAATACGAAGTTAAGGTGGATAAGATGTGGCTTGTGTTTGGGTTTACATTATCTGAAGAACTTGCCAACAATCCAATAATGGTTACTGGGAATAAAATCAGAGAGGTTACTTATTTGAAGGCATACTCTACATCTGTCTTGGTAGACACATTTACGTTGTTGTTGTTGTTGTAATTTAATCTTGGATAATAAATATCTATGCCTCACTTGTGATGAAAATCTCTCAGAGGCTAACCCCATTGTCGGGAGCCCTGAAGATAGTTTTCAGTGGTTTCCCATTTTCACACCAGGCAAATGCTGGGGCTGTACCTTAATTAAGGCCACAGACGCTTCCTTCCCAATCCTAGGCCTTCCGTATCCCACCGTCGCAATAAGACCTATCTGTGTCGGTGCAACGTAAAGCAAATATAAAAAAAACTACTATCACCGGACGCCGGTTAAATTTTTAAAAAAATTTTCAGAAATTCATTGAACAAGGAAAGTTACACAACACTACAACACTGTGAAAAATTGTTCTTGCATTATGTAATTATATTCCTTTTTGCTTTATGAATAACAGGAATTTTATATTTTTTAAAAATGGAAATACTGTCCTGGAGAGGCGTGCCAGTCCAGCTGATGAGCCCAAATGGCACGTCTGGGCGAAACTCTGCAAAATGCACACGGCCTGACCACCCAAAAGCTCGTTCTATTCCTGTGATTGTAAGATCTGCGGCCGTGAAAGCCATTTTTGGAAATACTGTCATTCCCATCCAAGGAGTTGTAAGTTGTACCTTGTACGCTTAAACTCTGTATCTTGTAATACAAAAATTATAACGTGTCAGTTTCTTTGAATCAATATAAGAAAATAAAAGACTGTTTATATCGTGCGCAATATAAACCAAACCGAAATATCTGGAGAGTTCAGTTTTGTTGTTGTCGCGAATGGAGAGTTTTATGTTAAATAATGTACACCAATCGGCACTTCGCTGAGTAGTAAAGGAGAGCCTCGTGATCACAATCGAACGTCAGTGCTCCCTCGCTTCCCTGCAAAGTGTATTCGCTCTCTCTCTCTCTCTTACTGTTACATATGCTTGCTACGTAAGCTGCCAGCATTTACGTCAGGCCAGCCCGACCGCACTGGGCTAGCCTCAGCGGGCGCCCAGATGAGTACTTTTGATTTAGAAATAACCGTACGTAAATTTAAACCTGAAACTTCTGGGTAGTTTTTTGATTTGTTCCTTAAGCACATTGTGAAACAACTATCTGTTGCACCGTCGCTGACGGGATATTCACTTAGCATGTGCATGATTACATTTTTGTCGACCTCTCAAGTTACTTTTGAGGCATGTAGTTGGACATGCAGCTGTCAGCTTGTCATGACATATGCTACTCGCTTCCTGGTTCTCTGTAGCCCATTGCAGTTTTATCCTTTCTGCGTTATTGCTGTTCATTTAAGTAAGTAAAACATTTCTTTATTGCCCACCCTAGTATACACCATCGGCTTACAGGCAATAAAGACAACAAAACACACATAAACAAAACAAAACTTTAAACAAACAATATCTAATCTATGTCTCTTAAAACTACTAACTACATACCCTAACTAATTTGGTGGCGTCGCCCAGGCGGATTTCCAGACCATAAGCTGCACCACCCTTCACTAAAACTAACATTCTACTAACTACAACTAACTAACAAAAGGAAAAAAGAGACAGCTGGCTGTTCGCGGTATCCCCTGGTAATGAGGGAACAGCTTCCACCCATGATCCCGCTATCAGCCACACCCGTGGGTCAGATGTCATCCCCACCTAAACCTCGATTGCAATGTGCTTCCCAATTGCTGTTCATTTGATCTCTCCCTCCTGGTATAAAAGACTTTTCAGCAGTAGTATCGGCGAATAGGCGGGCGAGATGATGCATTTGCCCCCCACTTTATGGAGTAAAATTTGCATTTTTGTTCCATTTTAGCTGGCTGAAACTAGGAATTATTAAAATAAGCAATTTGTGCAAGCCCTGTTGTCTTATCAGCTTATTATTTCCTTTAAATTCTTTAAAAAAGTATGTTAACAAAATTATTAGCGGAAATACGCAAAACATGTCATTCATCGCGGCTAACTGATTTGTATAGCGCCACAACAAGTAGTGGACACTTTGCGTGTGCTGTGAGGAAGGGTGGCAGGGGTATATTGTTTGACAAGCTCATTCACCCTTTTGTCGCGCGCAGTCTCGTTAGTGTCTGTTAGTTTCTTAAGGGTGAAGCCAAATACTAAATGATATTTAATTACGGCCTACTTCTCTTTAATTGTAACACGGTTCCCTTGGTGAATGTTTTATTGTATAGAATTGAATTAAAATATGATATATATATTACTGCTAGCTGCCTCTGTGGATCCGTGGTAGAGTGTCGGCCTCCGGATCCCAAGATAGCGGGTTCAAACCCGGCAGAGGTAGTCGGATTTTTGAAGGGCGGAAAAAAGTCCATTCGACACTCCATGTCGTACGATGTCGGCATGTAAAAGATCTCTGGTGATACATTTGGTATTTACCCGACAAAATTAATTAAATCTCAGCCATAGACGCCCAAGAGAGATCCGGTTTACTCTAGGTCCGCTAGATGGCAGACAGAGTAAGCCGGAACGTCGAAATTGACGAGCAGACAGCCAGATGGCGTCAAATCGAAATGTCTGCAAACGGTAGCTGAGGCCATACGATTATTATTATTATTATTATTATTATTACTGCTGTTAAGTTGGTAAACTGTCAAACTTTACCTCCGTCGAAATTATCTCAGAGAGCTTCAAAAACTTACCATTTTGGAGCTTTATTTTTCTCAGATTTGTTGTATATACTCCGCCAGCCCCTAAACGCTAAATTTCACAACCCGAGAGTATTTTTTTGTTTTCTGCACATTTCTTGCCCCCCCCCCCCCACACACATACTTCTAATTCCCAAACGCCGCTACTGCTCAGCAGTCCACTGCATTTCCAGAGAGTAAGAATACGAATGAGAACAATTATCATAAAGATAATAACAGTGAGAATATTGTTACTGTTATTTCGATTCAGTGTTTCCCAAATTCGTACGTTGCTCATCATCAGATATTCCATTCCAGGCTTCCGTTAGTGTCATACTTTCATAACGTTTGTAGGCCTACACCTGTTATTCTCCCACCTCCCAGACCGACTCTAGAGTGTGCCGTCAGCTTCCGCTTGGCATGCTAGTACTGTGTCAGCGTACGGTGAGCCATCTGGTGACAAATTGTCGTACCATTTCCTATTACTAAAAGATAAATTCGAACGTTCATTATTGGAGAAGTCTTCCTTGTGAACAGTTAAGATTTTCTTCTCAAGACGCGAGCCAAGTTCTCTGTGAAACGTAAAGAATTTCGCCTTATTTCTTGATACGCCATAAGCCCAAAAAGCCCATATCATGTCTACAATTACGGGCCATGAAAGTATTAATGGTAACAACAATAGTAATATTTCTATTGTTTGCAGTACTACTAAGACCTTTTGCATTTTCTGTAGAGGCCGAGCTGACAGGAACTGAACGCTCGTCGTTTGTACTTCGGCTACCTCAAGACCACCGTTGACTACACGGAAGTTTAGCATGAATTCTAGTTAAATGTGAAATCATTTCCATAAAATGAGCCATAAATTATCACCAGCAGCCTAATCCGTATTTTGATGGAATTTATTTTAAAATTCATACAAATTACGAGAGATATTGGATATATTTCCTTCTTCATAGGCAAACAACAGACTAGCAAATTTAGGACCTCTTCTCTTCTTATGTTCTCTTTTTAACATAATATGCATCAGTGTGTTAAGAATCGTATCTCTCCGTGGTACTACATCATTGTATTCTGACGATATTAATTGTTTTATGTTAGTGATAATGTTGAACAGTTAATCCTGGACTTTGATGCCGACCTGTAACTCCTAAAATGGACGGTTGATGTTAAATAATTGAAGGTCGCCCCGGAATCAGATTATCACAAATTAACCGTATTAAGGTAGTAAAAAACCACTGTCTTACTTTGAAATCATGGAATAAGGGTTTAAACCACATTTTCACTGTTTGATAGTTTTACTTATTTTCAAATGAACCACTTCAAATCACTATAGAATACTATGAATTCTTGAGGTATATGGTAACACATCTTCAGTAGGTCATTATTTTGTTTTTCTTTAATGGGCAGTGTTGAGCCGTAGAGTTGTGGCAATTCTTGAGACAGGAGGATTGGCTGATTCTGTCTGTTCTTGACACCTACAACTAATATATATCTTCCCCATGCCTTTGCTGGCTCGACTCAGTGTTTACAGTTCACTGAGTCCTCTAGTATGGACTAGAGCAAATTTCTTACTTTCATTGATCTGTCTCTGTCTTATCCTTGGCTTTGATAATATGAAAGTGGCTGAGGTATGAGTGATGCTAGCAATACCGTTCATTATGCAGCCAGTTCTTGCTATGAATGGTGTGAAAATGTTGCCCATAGGGTCGGATGGTGTATTCATTTCAGTGGGTTTGGCAGACTGATACGTAATAGCAACTTCTGACGCGGTGAGGAAAGCAACAGGAAACGACCTCACTTCTCGTTTCCCTAGTATGCCCCTTCAGTGATGCCTAGGCCATCTATGACAGCTGACAGCGGAGCTGTTGAGGATACAACCAGCCTTAGGGCTGAGCATTGAAGGTACATACATACATACATCTTTCTCAAGGAGCAATAAAATTGTGGGATCTTCGCATGTACACAGATGTGGGGTCATCTTCAGAAAACTTCAGCCACATTGCTTCAGTACCCCCAATCTTAGATTCAGGGTCTTCGACAAACATTCCCTATAGTTGGCTTACGTCTTTGAAGTCAGAACTCCGGAACAGCTCTCGTACATGGAAAGGTTCCTTATGTATTAAACAATGGCAACATTTATTCTAAGTCTCTTCCTTAGCACAACATAACTTATTTATTATAGACCCTTATTCCACTCACCTGTTGTGGCCTCTTTTTTGCTTCTTTTTATAACTCCTTTCCTTCCTGCATAAGCCTCATCCTTATTTCCTTTCCTTTTCCGTTCATTAACCTTCCAATTATCAATATTTATCTTCCTTTTCTTGTTTTATTCGTGTTTTTTAACTCCTTGGACGAAACGTTCAACACACAGACATCCATCTTGAATAAGTGGCATAGACCTTTCTTCAAGGCAAAGAAGTTTCGTAACAAACAAATTACCTATTTCTAATAAACATATGACAATCACAGTTTGCATGCAATAACGTGAGATGTTATAGATCCTTACTCCGCAAAAAACTCAACTTGCTGAAAAGTGTGGCTTAGACCCTTCTTGGGGGCGAGGGGTGACTTCAATTAATCAGAACACCAATTGAAGAAATATACCACAGGCAGATATACAAAGGCGTTGGCAGGATGCTTTCCATATCAATTGCCCCACGAAGTTAGTTATCGGTTCTTGGACTTAAGTTTTCATACGACCCGTACTGATATTTCCCTTATTTTTTCATTTTATCAGTGAACGATACAGGACAAAACGTTTGTAAAGGATATTCTAAATAAACTTGTCATGAGCAATTTTCCTGTAAGACCAACCCGAAAAGGGATGTATCGATTTGTGTGTTTATGGCTCCCTCTGAAGCAACCCTGATGCTGTTTTTTGAACGAACTATAGCGGATATTCTTCTCAATCTTTCCTTAAAATTAAATACCAAGTTTCATGAAAATCCACCAATCCATTCCTCCGTGATGCTGTGACAGACAGATAGATGGACAGACAAAAATTAAACCAAGTAACAGGTCAGTATTCAAAAAGTACAGGTAGAAAGACTATATACCGTACATGCAGTATAAGGTGTACAACTTTGCTTTCGCCGTTTGTCGATGGATGGCGACGACGGTACGTAGCGGTCGAACGAAACAGATCGCAGACGTCAGGCAGTTAGCTTGGACCTCGGTCACCATAACCCCATTCAAACTTAGTCGATGTGTCTCTGCATCATAAAGTTGTTCTCGATTGAGCATGGCAGTGTACGAGCCAAATTCTTGGTACTTGCGGGAGGTGTTACTGCTTTGTTTCAATATGAAGAAAATAGAGACTGAGTCTCATCGAATGCTCTCACGTACGTATGGTGAGGACTGTAACTGGGCCCATGGGAGTAATACACATATATTATGTATAATAGTGCCACTGGAAAATCTAAGAATAGTTTCCCTCGAGTAGTAAGATTTATGCAGTGGAGTAACAATCAAATTAAGAATGGAGGCCGTGGACTTAGAAATCTCCAACGAGCATTGCAGAGTTACAAGACATTGGGCAAAGGGAGTATGCTACATAACCTGGAAAGTTAAAGAGAAATATACGAAGGAATAAGGGACATAAGTGAAAATAGATCAGAAACCAGTAGAAGATTTAAAAATAGTTATATATATATATATATATATATATATATATATATATATATATATATATATATATATATATTGAAACAAATCGAACATCTGACTATTTACATGAAATGAGAACTATATAAACATAAAATTTTCCCAACCACTTACACGGATTACAAATTCATATATCAACAACAACAACAACAACAAAAAAAGAGATAAGATATGCAAGAGAAAGAAAGGAAAAAGAGAAGATGCCGCAGGAAAGGAAAAGGGCAAACAAGGAAAGAATGAATACTGCGATAAAAAGAGAAATCGAGACCGACAAGAAAGGGAGGATGTTCAGTTAGCAAATTCGAGTACACCAGCAGAAAGAATAATCTGAACAAAATGCGAATACAATATCCAGGTCACCATTACTTCAGTTATCCCACAGATTAACACTAGGTAACGTAGTTCTACAGCCGAGTAATCACCAAGTAGTTTCATAGAACCAGTTTCACAATATTCTGAAGCACTGAACGAATAGAAGTTGACGTAGAATGGTGCTCCCTCCACACAGGCCTAAGTCCATCTCAATGTTTCCAGAGGAAGGCCAGGTATTTATAGTGTGGAGTAGAATGAGAAATATATCTGGAAGATTCCAGAGATTAGTGAAGCATGCGCGAATAAACCAGGCGGTCACATGACTTCAGCCGGCAAAAAGGAAGTTAGTTTATCGAAGATGGTGAAGATGAATAGAGTAGAGTTCATACAAGGTATGAAGTATGCAAGTTCCAGTTGGAGAAAAATGCAGTTATATCATGATGAGGGTAAGTCCATACTAATCGTAGAAAAAAGGTTATGTGCGTGGCGAGTTTCATAACAATAGTTGCTGATGAAGTGAAGAGTCCGTTACATTATCCGCCGGGCACCAGAAAAAAATCCAAAGGATTTTTTTTCTATCTTGTTGGTTGTTATTTGGTAGTTACTGTAGTTGAAGTTGAAGTAGTTGATATGATTGAAGAGTGAAGATTGCTGGGAGGAGACGAAAAGCCGAAGATACAGTTGGATGGCGACGGCGAGACGGCCCCAGGAACAGCGATGGAGGGCCCTTCCAAAAGCTGGAGCGGGGGTCGACGGCAGCCGCAACAGTATATCAAAAAGGAAAAGTACTGCAAAACAAAATAAAAGGCGGCAGAAAAAGTATCCAAATACAAAGAACATGCGTAGTCAGAAAAATAGGAAGACACACAGAGGTAGGGGAAGAAGAAGAAAAAGGAAAGGGCTAACGCGTTAGCAAGGGGAGAAGGGAAGGAGAGGAAAGTAGTTATAAATAGAAATATATACATAAATATATAAATGTAAATATCACAAACAACAATAAAAATGAAGAACAATTTTAAAAGAGAGAAAGAAAATGGTTGGGAAGCATATTTACACTCCCATTACAACCTGTGCCGACTGGGCTGGGAGGGAGACTGGAGAGACCTGTGTGGAGGGGGAGAAGGATTAAAAAAAATCCATAAAGGGAGCAAAAGGAAGTGATGAGGTAGACAAACAACAAAGAAGAAGAAAAAAAAGAAAGAAAAATAACACTGGGAGCAGTAGACATTTCCAGACTAGAAGCAGAAAAGAGTGAGAGAAAAAATTTTTAGAAAGAAGAGGTCATAACAAGAGAAGGAAAACACAGTGCAAAGAAAAGCAAGATGTGAAAGTTCAAGAAGGATGAAATCGCTTGAGCTGACTCAGATGAAGTTTCTTAGTGTCGAACAAATCAGTCGTAGATTGCAAAAATACAGTGACAGGGGTAGGGAAAGACAAAATACGGTATGGACCAAGCCATCGAAGAGCAAGTTTAGCAGAGGTGGCATTGATTGCCGAGCTGTGCGGATGATTGGCAACGAGGACTAAATCGCCAATTTTAAAGTTTGATGGCTTATGACGAGGATTATAAACGTTTTTGTGCACTTGTTGAGCTTTTAGCAATTGATTAAAGGCGTCTTTCCAGAGTGATGAAGAGGATGGCTGATCAGAAGATTCAAAAAGTTTGTGTAAATCCCAATTTAAGGAAAGAGGAGTTTGAAGATCACGACCAAGAAAGAGCTTAGCCGGAGTTTGAGCAGTAGAACTATTGATGCTGGAATTAAAGGCCAACGCCAAAGAGGAAAGATGAGAATCCCAGTCTTTCTGAAAAGAACTATGAAATATAGATAAAGCAACTTTAAGATTACGGTGGTACCTTTCCACGGTGTTGGACTGAGGATGGTAGGGAGAAGTCAAAATACGTTTGATACCCAGTTGAAAACACATATTAAAAAAGACACCGGAAGTGAAGATAGAAGCATTATCAGAAACAATATTAGCTGGCAAACCAGTAATAGGAAAAATTTGTTCAGTGAGTAAATTGATGACAATCTTGGTAGAAATTTTACGTAAGGGTCGGAGGACTAGAAATTTTGAAAATGCATCCAACAGGGTGAAAATATACAAGTTGCCACGAGAAGACCGAACAATAGGTTCAACTAGATCAATGAAAAAGGTTTGGGCAGGGTGAGTAGGTGGAAGGGCAGAATGAAGACCAGCAGACTTTATGTTTAAAGGTTTAGATTTTTGACACAATTCACAAGTGTGAACAAAGTTGCGAATAGACTTACGCATTTGAGGCCAAAAGAAGAGAGAGGCTATACGGTTGTACGTTTTGGTGATGCCGAGATGCCCACCTACAGGGGAGGAGTGATAATATTGCAAAATCATGGGTTGAAGAGCCTGTGGGAGCACCACTTTAGGAGAAGCTTTCTTGGTGGGTTTGTAGACCAAGAGGTCTTTAAAAATAGTAAACGGACCCTGGTAAGAGGGGTCAGATAAAGATTGTTTGAGTTGGATGCAGAACTGATCGGTGAGCTGATGCGACTGACAAGATTGAAATGAAAGGGGAAAATCTGTTAAGGAAAAAACAGCATTAACAGAGGAAGGTGAAGGCAACATAGAGACATTCAGGGGTAAATCATCAGTGGTACTAGGCTGAGGAGCAGAAGTGTCAAATAAACGGCTAAGAGCGTCCGCTACAGAATTTTCAGAGCTAGAAATGAATTTAAGGGAGAACTTAAATCTGGACAATCGCATGAGCCATCGGCCAGTTCTACCAATCTTAGGTGCATTGTGCAATAACCATGAAAGAGCCTGATTATCAGTCTTTACAAGGAATTCTTTATGCTCCAAATATTCAGCAAAGTGTTCGATAGTATTTAATAGGGCCAGGGCTTCACGTTCAAAGATAGAGTATTTTCTTTCAGTAGGAGAAAGAAGTCGACTGAAATAGGCGATAGGGAGAGGGACATCATTCACAACCTGAGTTAAAACACCAGCAACAGCAAGATTAGATGCATCAGTATGAATTTCAAAAGGTAGGGAGAAATCAGGAAATTGAAGAATGGGAGCATGCATCAAAAGAGATTTAAGCTGAAGAAAGGCATCCTGTTGAGATTGAGTCCAAGTAAACGGAACATTTTTACGTTTCAGATAATTGAGAGGCTCAGCAATGTGGGAAAAGTTAGGGATGAACCGGTGATAGAAAGAAACCAGACCTAAAAAGGTGCGCAATTGTTTGAGATTTTTGGGAGGTAGAATATTAGAGATAGCAGAAGTACGTTCGGGATCGACGGCTACTCCCTGAGATGACACAATGTGACCTAAGAACTTTATAGAAGTTTGAGCTAGGGAAATTTTAGAGGGGTTAACTGTCAGACCAATAGAACGTAATCTGGAAAGAACTTGGTGGAGATGAGACATGTGGGTCTCAAAATCTGGGCTAAAGATTAAAAGATCATCAATATAAGGATAGAGAAATTTGTACTTGAAATCTGAGAATAAAGAATCTACTAATCTCTGCATGATTTGTGACCCCAAGTTCAATCCAAAAGGAACTTTTGTGAACTGAAAAAGGCCATTTGGGGTGATGAAAGCAGTAAGCCGACTGCTCTGTGAGTCCAAGGGGATTTGGTAGTAAGCAGAATTGAGATCTAAAAGAGAAAAATATTTAGCTTTAGAAAAAAAGTGGAAAGCGTTTTGCATTTTAGGAATAGGATAGGAATCATAGAGGATTTTGGAGTTTAATTTACGGTAATCAATTACCAGGCGCGAAGAACCATCAGGCTTGTCGACAAGAAATGCCGGGGATGCGTAATTGGAAGAGGACGGAACAATAGTACCATCCTGAAGCATTTTGTGAATAATGTCATCCATTTTTGCCATCCGAGGAGGGCTGAGATGGTAAGGAGGTGAACGAACAGGAGTTTGATCAATTAAATCAATGTGAGCCTGATAAGTAACCACAGAGCCTAGTTTATCAGTGATAACATCAGCGAATTCAGATTTTAAGGCATTAATTGCATTTAGTTGGGGAGCAGTGGCATAAATATGCTGATGACTGAAGACGTGGTTCATAGGGAAATCAAGGGGGTCCACCAAAGGAATTTGAACGTGTGGATTGAAAAAAAATGAGATAGAAGCCATAGCAGTATTATAAATAAGGCCAGTATGAGCAAAAAAATCATAACCGAGTATGACAGGGAGTGAGCAATTGCTAACCACTTGAAATTCAAATGGCCAAGAAAATTTAGAAATTTTAACACAGAGTTTTAGTTGACCCACAATGTCAAGAGAATGCTGAGATATGGAGAGACATTTGAGGGTAGAAGGACATAATTGAAGATGCGGATGTATTTGTAAAAGTTGCTGGAAAAAAGAAAAACTGATTAGGGAAATGACAGAACCAGAATCTAATAAGGCTAAGGAGGGAGTGTTATGTAACTGTACAAGAGTATAGGACTGTAATTGAGTACCAGAAGAGAAAGCTGAAGAAACATGACGCAGATTTTGCCCATGAGGTCGTGAGCTGCCTACTGACGACGGGAAGTGAAGTTTCCCAAGGAAAAATTGGTACAATCGCGCGCTAAGTGCCCTATGGCCTGACACCGATAACAACGGAAACGAGAGATATTACCCTGAGAAGGTAGACGAGTGGTAGAAGGTGTGCGAATTGTTGAAATGTTGAACTGGGGAGGTGGAGTGGAAGAATAATAAGAAAGGTTACTATGGGTATTTAGAACATCTAGTTGAGCGATACTGTAAAGCTGAGGAACAGTAGTGGGTGGCGAAAAGGGATTAATGATTTGACGGAAGGCTGGAGAGGCATAAAATCGAATAAGAGAAATGACTTCCTGGGGATGTTGAGCAATAGCTAACACGTCAGAATAGCCGATGATGGAGTCAAGATAATCATAAGCCGATTCATCGGGACGTTGATGACGTCTGATATACTTGTTACCGAGTTGTTGTCGGATCTCATAAGGCAAAAAATAAGTGTGTAAAACTGAACGAAAATGAGCCCAATCGTGAGAGGACTTCATATATTGAAGCCAAAAGTTACTAAGATGACCAGATGTTTTTGGGTAGAGCAATGAAAGCAATTGGGAAAACGGAGCTAAGTCAGTTTGTAGAAATTTGCGAACTGAAAAAAGCCATTGTGTCTAAGTATCAGGATCAGTAGACTGAATGACGGGTACCTGGTCAAGACATTTAGTGAGAATATCGAAATTAAGTGGTTGATGTGGAGAGGGGTTGTGATGATATGGGGATTCATAAAAATATTGCTGAGAAGGAGATGGTGGTGGAGTTCGCAAATCAGGAGTGTAGTGCTGTGCTGATTGAGTTTTGTCGACAGAAGGCGGAGGTGTCTGGTTAAGTGGAGGTTTCGACTCGGCAGTAAAAAGAGAAAGATCAGGATAGAGAGGGGTGTTAGGTGGAAGTGGGGGTGGTAGAGATTCAGAGCTTGCACTGGAAGAAGCTGTAGTAGTAAAGGTACAAGATGTAGAAGTAACAAAAGGGTTATAAGACAGATTAGTAAAAGGATTGGGATCAGAAAAATTGAAATGAGGATCAAATGAAATATCAGAAGTATCGGAAGCATAGGGAGAAAAATTGTCGGAGAAATAAGCCATGTTGAAAAAGAGAAGAAAAAGAAAGGCAAAGTCTAGCGAGGTGAAATACTAAACCACCCAAGAAAAAATATTAAGCAACTAAGGCCGTAACAAAGTGGAGATTTAAAGCAGTAATGGACTACACAATTCGGATTTATGCTACGATATATACTCTGGTACCATGTGTAACTGGGCCCATGGGAGTAATACACATATATTATGTATAATAGTGCCACTGGAAAATCTAAGAATAGTTTCCCTCGAGTAGTAAGATTTATGCAGTGGAGTAACAATCAAATTAAGAATGGAGGCCGTGGACTTAGAAATCTCCAACGAGCATTGCAGAGTTACAAGACATTGGGCAAAGGGAGTATGCTACATAACCTGGAAAGTTAAAGAGAAATATACGAAGGAATAAGGGACATAAGTGAAAATAGATCAGAAACCAGTAGAAGATTTAAAAATAGTTATATATATATATTGAAACAAATCGAACATCTGACAATTTACATGAAATGAGAACTATATAAACATAAAATTTTCCCAACCACTTACACGGATTACAAATTCATATATCAACAACAACAACAACAAAAAAGAGATAAGATATGCAAGAGAAAGAAAGGAAAAAGAGAAGATGCCGCAGGAAAGGAAAAGGGCAAACAAGGAAAGAATGAATACTGCGATAAAAAGAGAAATCGAGACCGACAAGAAAGGGAAGATGTTCAGTTAGCAAATTCGAGTACACCAGCAGAAAGAATTATCTGAACAAAATGCGAATACAATATCCAGGTCACCATTACTTCAGTTATCCCACAGATTAACACTAGGTAACGTAGTTCTACAGCCGAGTAATCACCAAGTAGTTTCATAGAACCAGTTTCACAATATTCTGAAGCACTGAACGAATAGAAGTACGTGTACAATAGAAGTCGCACAGTTGCCAATACACCACACGCACATTTCAAAAGAAAGTTGTTACGAAAGGTCGTGAATGAAAAGTTTTAAATCCAAAAAGGGCAAGTGAAATTTCGGCCTGGAAATGCCATGCTCCCAGCTTAATTTTGCAGGCAAAGTCTATCCCAATGCGATTAAAAGTATTTACAGTAAAGAAATCAGTTTGCCATACCTCATCTGGAACAAATTGAACTGCCCGCACATGAAGTCTACTGGGCACATATAATTAAGGACGAAGTTGACGTAGAATGGTGCTCCCTCCACACAGGCCTAAGTCCATCTCAATGTTTCCAGAGGAAGGCCAGGTATTTATAGTGTGGAGTAGAATGAGAAATATATCTGGAAGATTCCAGAGATTAGTGAAGCATGCGCGAATAAACCAGGCGGTCACATGACTTCAGCCGGCAAAAAGGAAGTTAGTTTATCGAAGATGGTGAAGATGAATAGAGTAGAGTTCATACAAGGTATGAAGTATGCAAGTTCCAGTTGGAGAAAAATGCAGTTATATCATGATGAGGGTAAGTCCATACTAATCGTAGAAAAAAGGTTATGTGCGTGGCGAGTTTCATAACAATAGTTGCTGATGAAGTGAAGAGTCCGTTACAGGACGCTATTAGTGGAAGAACGTGTCGTGAGTGGTTTCAACGCTTCAAGAACAGTGATTTTAACGTCGAAGACCGGCATAGTGGTGGAAGAGAGAAAGTTTTCGAAGATGCAGAATTGGAGACATTTGTGAGTGAAGACTCGCATCAAACTCAAGTAGAATTGGCACAAACAGTGGGAGTGACACAGCAAGCCATTTCAAAACGTCTCAAGACCACGGGCATGATTCAGAAAGAAGGAACTTGGGGTCCCGTATGAGTTGAAACCAGAGAGGTTGAACGGGGACGAAAAATGGGTTCATTACGATAACCCTAAACGCAAAAAATCATGGGGATATCCCCGCCATGCTTTAACATTGACGGCAAAACTGAATATTCACGACTTCAAGCTCATGCTCTCCATTTGATGGGACCAGCTCGGCGTCGTGTACTATGAAGTGTTAAAACTCTCTGAAACAATAACAGATGCTCGTTATCGAACGCAGTTAATGCGTTTGAGCAGAGCATTGAAAGACAAACGGCCGCAATACAGCGAGAGGCACGATAAAATGATTTTGCATCACGACCACGCTCGACCTCACGTTGCAAAAGAGGTCAAAACATACCTGGGAATGTTAAAATGGGACGTCCTACCCAACCGCCGTATTCTCCAGACATTGCTCCCTCTGATTATCACCTGTTTCCAACAATGGCGCATGGCCTGGCTGACCGACACTTCCGATCTCATGAAGAAGTCACAAATTGAATCGTGGATCGCTTCAAAAGATGAACAAAAATTTCGACACGGTATTCGAACACTGCCCGAAAGATGGGAGAAAGTCGTAGCCAGCGAT
Organism: Anabrus simplex; assembly: GCF_040414725.1. NCBI lineage: Eukaryota > Metazoa > Arthropoda > Insecta > Orthoptera > Tettigoniidae > Anabrus > Anabrus simplex. The sequence continues at coordinate 83,589,017 of NC_090269.1, forward strand.
GGACACTACTTTGAATGATACATGTGTAAGTAATCTGTTTCATTAAATCCTCCAATGTTGGGGACAAAACGGCGAAAGCAAAGTTGTACACCTTGTATTTAAAATACGTACAAATTACATTGTCAGGTTTGAACGTTGATACTGCTATTCTTATCCTCCAAAATTTATATTTACGGTAGGTCTGTAGTAGAGTCCTGTATGGCAAGGTATGAAGACCATAGGTTAAATGAAGCGGTCTGGCACCTGCTATATCGTCATACCATAAAATGTTCTGTAAGGCAGTATTGCATACTACGTAGGAAAGTCAGTAAGATTCTGCAGTTTTGCTGTAATTGTCTTTTCGGATGGCTCCATGCCGTTGTGTGCTTACCAGCTGCTAGATGGCACCGTTTTTTTTTACGCCTGTGATAGGTTTCAGTGTTATCAGATCAATACAGCTTGCGCCGTTGCGATTTAAAGATGGCTGCGCCACTCTCTGTTTGCACCAAGGAAGAACAGCCTTCCGTAATCCATTTTTGTGGTCTGATGGTGTACTAGGAGCGGAAATTTATAGAAGACTTTCAGCACAATACGAGGACAAAGTTTTGCCACGGCGAATTGTTTACCAATGGATTGAACAGTTCAAAAGAAGCCACACGAGCGTGAAGGATGAGGAAAGATTCGGGCATGCATCTGAATCCGTAACTGATGCCAATATTGAACAAGTGCGTGATATGATCCTGAATAACAGACGAGTGACTGTTGATGACGTGGCAAACCATATGCACATTAATCATGGTTCTGCATATGAAATCATGCATAACAGGCTTAACTTTCACGAAGTCTATTCGAGATGGGTTCCAGAACAACTCAATGAAGAACAAAAGAGCAATCGTGTGAGAATCTGTCAGCACCTACTGGACCGTCATTCTAACGAAGGTGAAACGTTCCTGAAACGGATCATCACTGGAAATGAAACATGAGTTCACCACTTCGAACCAGGGAGCAAACGTCCAGAGCATGGAATGGAAGCATCCCGGATCCCCAGTCAAAAAGAAAAGTGCAAGAAAAGTGATGCTCACTGTGTTTTGGTACTCCCAATGGCCAATCCTGGAACATTAGCAGGACAAAGGGGACATGGTAAACATTGAACGCTGCAGTGATATGCTGGTAAACAAGCTGAAACCTGCAATTCATAACAAACGCAGAGGTCGATTGCCAGAAGGAGTTCTTTTGTTGCATGGCAATGCTCCTCCACATTCCATCGCCCACACCGCTCAGATCCTTCAGATGCTGCGTTTCGAGGTGTTGGAGCATCCTGCGTACAGTCTCGATCTCGCCCCGTTGGATTACCATGTGTATAGTCCACTTAAAAGTGCTCTAAGAGGCCGTCGATCCTACTTCGATAAACAGGTGAAGGGAGCGGTACATACGTGGCTTGTTGCGCAGCGAAAAACCTAATTTTTTTGCAGAGGGTATCAGAAAGCTTGTCAAACTGTAGACTATGTGCAGTAAAAAGCAGAGTGACTACGTTGAAAAATGATATCACTAAAAACTGTGAACTCATCTTGTAATGAATTATCGAAATTGATTGCAGATACTTCTTGACTTGCCCTCGTATAATCGAATATGAGATATAAATACGAGCCTATTTATGTTCGATTCTTTCTCTTCTTCTTCTCCCCAGTTTATCGCGCGTAATTTTAAGGTCAAGTTTTCTGCACTTTCCATCGCTTCCCATCTTTGGCATAAACTGCTTAATGCCCACCAAGCACATGCCCTTCCATAGTGCGTAAAGTCATCTCTTCCTTCATCGTCCAAGTGGTTTGCGATCATCGGGGTTCAAATCTAATCACATCTTCATAACTGAGATACTACTACTGCGTTGTGCGAGTCTCCTGAATTTTGCCAGCAATTCGAGCTATTTCAAATGCCACTCTTATGTCCTGGTTCCCTACATAGTCCTATTTACTGAAACTAAGAGGCCTTTCACTGTTTCAAAACTGTCCCTTTAGGTAATTCCTTTCTTTGACATAGGACCTTACTACCGCTAACATAGTTATGCGCTATATTGTTTTTCTTCTGTTTTAATTGCCATCATGAGTGAGATAATATTTTATTTAACTTATTGTAAGTTAGCCATTTATTAATATGTGATGCGGAAAATGACCACGAAAGGGACCATTTGCCAGATAATAAAATTTTTTACCAAGTTCTTAGGAATTTTTGCTTTATAAGAATATCAGAAAATTACATTTACCGGATTGAGTGACTCAAACGGTTGAGCCGTTCGCGTTCTGACTCTGACTTGGTAGGTTCGGTTCTGGCTCAGTCCGGTGTATTTGAAGGTGCCCACATACGTCAGCCTCGTATCAGTAGATTTACTGACACGTAAAATATCTCCTCCGGGACAAAATTCCGACACCTTGGCATCTCCAAAAAATAGTTAGTTGGATGTAAGAACATTAACATGATTACTGTATCGTTATTGAAATGCCCATTTCATAAAAATAGACGAATGATTCCTTCTCATTTTCCGCATAACTGAGAATACAGTCGGAATACGAGACAATCGTTCGGCCGAGTACGTTCGCTGACCGATCGAAGTTGAACCAAGTCTATACAAGGTTATGCAGGCTCCTAGTCTGTAGTGAATATTTTATGGTTTTAGTGCAAAAAGTACAAATTTTCAAGTAATTATAAAATGTTAATTTTAGAAATGTTACTAGAAAATTTTAAGTTTCGAAGACGCATCGTTAATAATGCAAACTCTTTGATGCCTCTACTGTCTAGTGCAGAGGTGTTCAGCTGGGCGCCCTCCTCCAGTGCACCTGGAGTCGCTTCTCTGAAATGTGAGCAGCCTATGTACCAAACTTACTGTACATCACATTCAAGCGAAAGAGCACGAGACAAATAAGTTGCTACAAGTAGAAAACAATAATAATATCAAATTAAATAATAGTATTTTTATCATTTTCATTGCGTTACGGACCTGTTCATCTCTCAGAGTGTAGAAATACGATTTTCAAGTGATTACAAATTGTGAATGGCTACCTGTGAACTCTTATAGTACAACCCGTAATTATTTAATGTCCGCAAGTGGCTGAGGTATACAGGATCTGCTGCTGAGACTGCTCCGTCCAAGGATATAGCCAGCGGCTATTCGCGTCCCATGTGACCTACGTTAATTAGAATCGATCCCAAAACCACTTGCTAATGCTCTTCCCCCTCGAGCCAGTCCCATTTTCCCACCCATCACCTGAGTGGCATTATCTCTCCAAGGTAGATCCACCCACGTTATGATCCATTAACGGCAGTTATAAGAAGAAATTACAAGAATATAATGTCTTCTTGACAGGAGCGACAGCTTCTATCGTTCTACCATTAGAGTTGACTCTTAAGACCAGTCAGAATTTAGTATTGTGAATAATTTTTGCTCCGTAATACAACATTTCGAGCTACTATTATTTCATATGAGGAGCAGGCCTATCTCTAAACGTCATGCTACTTAGTAAATAATAATAATAATAATAATAATAATAATAATAATAATAATAATAATAATAATAATAATAATAATAATAATAATAATAATAATAATTGTACCGGCTGGTACACCTGTACGCCGCGCATTTGAATGTTCCGCCTTAAAGTACTCCTCTACAGGATAAACCGTGAACTTAAAACTGGATCTACTTAAACTTTTGCTCTGAAGATGTCACTGTGTGAATTTCGACTTGTTTTTGTTTTTTATTAATCAAGAAGTTTGGACATTCTCTCACAGATGTCTCTACTAAAAAAACTATGATCATGCACCCTGGTGCGAAGTGAGGGAACTTTCTTGAAGATATTTGGTACTCATAAGTTTTCTTATTACTAAATTTCGTTCTTTTATTTGTGGGTTGGCAATATTAATCTTTTCTTTCCGCCAGGTTTGAAGTTAGCCAATCAATTATTTCTGTAATTAATTTCCCACCAATCACAGGTTTCCTCTTCGATTTTGTGTGTAACTGTGTACTGTAACCAATAAAAGCATGTGGGTGTGTCTTAATTATTCATGAAAGGCCTCGAATCTTCCCCGAGGGTATAAAAACTGCTGATTTTCTTTTCTCTGGGCCACTTCATCAACATCAAACTTAGTGTATGGACGTGTAGCAGGAGGCGGGAAGCGGCTCATGTTTATGTAAAAACTTCATATAGCTTTAACTGTAAATCGGGGATAGAGAGTGCTTTACCCTCTCGAGCTCCCCTTCATTTTTTTTGGGATGACTACGTTTTCGTAACCGATTTTCTACTCTTCATTAATGTGTTAAATTTATTCATTATACGAGTCACCTCCATAGTCTGGGAATAGCCCCTGTTTCATCGGCCTATTGCCTCTTGGGTTTTAATAATGTATGTGTAGGAGTGCAAGAACACGCCCCCATTCAACTTGGTGTTGCGGGCCAATTACTTAACCTGTTATTTTCTGCTATGGCCCACTAGATTGGGTACGAGGTACCCCTGTATCATTTGTTGTAAGTTGTGCCTTGATGGCAATTTATTGTAAAGTCTGACACAGGCCTGGAAAATTAAGAGCGCGTCTGCTCTTTTCTGGTGTTGTAAGAAGTCCTCTGGGAGGCTTGAGGTTAAAAGTTGGGAGCAAGCGCTCCATGTGGTAGGGGTTTTCTGCTCCTTTGAGAAATTTTGCTCTTGTAAAACTAGGGGCGTGTAGCCCGAGAGTGTTAAAGATCTGGAATCTTGGCTTTTCCTGGTCTTGTACCTGATGGTCGGGTATTTGTTGACTTGTTATTTGTTAAATTTTGAAATTCTATGTGAAAACTGTCAAGTTTTGTCATTTTCGAAAATATAACCTTTAATGAAATTTTAATTCATTTATCGGCTTTGTGGTTAGACCCATTCACCCCGGCACCTACTTTCTCATCTGCTAATCCACCAAACCACGGTAATAATAATAATAATAATAATAATAATAATAATAATAATAATAATAATAATAATACTGTAACTTGCAATAAGGAATGCTTACCACGTAAAACGAAAGTGAGACATTACAACACTATCATAAAATCAGACATTCTCATAAGCAACAGAAACATCGGGCGTGGCTCGGAAAGGTGAACTAGAAAACGTCAAGAGATTAGAGCGATCAGAAAAATAATAGGACCCAATAAGACAGAAGAAGGATACAGGCTGCGGAGTAGACAAGAGATCCAACAAATATCGATAATAATACACGACATGATGGAATGTTGACTGAAATTTTGCGGGTTCATCAAAGAATGCCAGACGCGCGACTGGCTAAATACACATTGGCGTACAACGGAATGTACGAAGAACGTGAAGTGGATCACCGAAGTCAGGGAAGACTTGAAGGACACTTGCATACCAGACTTAGAGATAATAGAGAGAGAGAAACATTCAAACACGTACCGATTACCTAGATGTTAGGTCCATTTATACAACAAGCAAGCTACGTTCAAGCACGAAGTATACAACTGGAAAGTGAGCCGAGATGTCAAGAAAGTGAAGATTGGGAACACTTGTTTTGAAGAAAGTACACAGTGAAAAGATGAAAGAAGTGTGGCACCTGCGAAAATCTCACAATCAAGTAGACGCCCCACATGGCCTATGCGTGTAATAATAATAATAATAATAATAATAATAATAATAATAATAATAATAATAATAATAATAATAATAATAATCATCATCATCATCATCATCTAGTGTAATCTTCTCACTGAATGTTGTTGCTGCAGTCAGGGAATAATTTTCCTCTTTTGCATTTCGCCTATCAGTTTTGCCGTATCGTTCATCTCTAATCACTGTCGGAGGTTCATCGCTTTCTCTTCTATCTTGCCTTCTATGGATCTAGGTGTGTTTATCATTTAAGAAGATCTGACTGATACAGGCTGCTCTACGCCGGAGTTCTCCTGGTTGATACCTTGGTCTACCCGTGAGAGTTTGAACATTCTGAAACACATTTAAAAGGCCTGTATTCGGTTCGCTAGAGTAGCCATTAACATCCATTCTTAGATATTGTAAAGCAGGTGTATTAAGAAGTAACACTTAAAATTTGCCAGCGTGTTGGTCGTGCGGTTAGGAGCGCGCGGCTGTAAGCTTGCATCCGGGAGATAGTTGGTTCGAATCCCACTGTCAGCAGCCCTGAAGATGGCTTTCCGTGGTTTCCCATTTTCACACCAGGCAAATGCTGGGGCTGTAGCTTAATTAAGGTCACGGCCGCTTCCTTCCAACTCCTAGGCCTTTCCTATCCCATCGTCGCCATAAGACCTATCTGTGTCGGTGCGAATTAAAGCCACTAGCAAAAAGAGAAAAACATGCTAGCGAGGTTCGAATCGGAAGTCTCGGTCACACCCAAGTTCTTGTAAGTTCAGATACACTATCTGCAATCTCGAATCTGGTTTTGATTTCTCTGTGCGGATCCCATTCTTGCATTAGCAAACATCATAGCTACATAACACAGTTACAACATTATCTGGTTTACGACAACAGAGCAAAGTTTAAAATTAAGAAAAGATGATTAGGTTTCATCTGAAAATATCAACCATTTCTCCCAGTGGAAAAAAATATTTTATTTACAAAATGAAAGCTGCTTGCTCTTACACTAGACACAGCATACCAAGTTAATCACGATGAATTTCGTTATTATGAAACGAATGTATTAGATACTAGCAGTAACTCGCGGGCTCCGCCCTCAATGTTTCATGTTGTTCATGATGAAAAGTTTCGAGGTAATGGAATAATACGCGTTAATTCTTGTGGTAATAGAATGTAATATTATATCAACAAATATTTTAAAACATATCACATTGCATCCGGGAGATCGTGGGTTCGAACCCCACTGTCGGCAGCCCTGAAGATGGTTTCCCATTTTCACATCAGGCAAATGCTGTAGCTGTACCTTAATTAAGGCCACGGCCGCTTCCTTCCAACTCCTAGGCCTTTCCTATCCCATCGTCGCCATAAGAGCTAACTGTGTCGGTGCGACGTAAAGCAACTAGCAAATATATATATATATATATATATATATATATATATATATATATATATATCACAAATAGAAATGGAATTATGTACATTTGTTTCTCTGCGGTTTGAAAAGTTTTTAAACTTATTGCGAATTGATAACGATTCGTAATTTTGTACATTTTTCTAACCATGAAATTATTAATCAGTGCCATAGGATAAACTACATTACGTTTCACACTATTAGGAGCATAAATGTATTACAACCCTGGAGCAAGTTACATATAATTGATAATGAGAGAAACAGGGAGTTATGAATTTTTCAGAGCTGATTTCACAGTTGCTGCAATGTACGACCGTGGTAAAAACATTGCCAGAAGGAAATAATTGTAAGATTGCTATTCTAAATTCAATGCAATTCTAAGTTCCATGCTTTTCGTGTATCCAGTCGATTCCTCAAGAGTTTTTGGTATCAAAAATAACGTCAACACACCCGTATATCACTTTTTTTCTATTTGCTTTACGTCGCTCCGATACAGATAGGTCTTATGGCGACGGTGGGTCAGGAAAGGCCTAAGAATGGGAAGGAAGCAGCCGTGGCCTTAATTAAGGTACAGCCCCAGCATCTGCCTGGTGTGAAAATGGGAAACCTAAGAAAATCATCTTCAGGGCTGCCGACCGTGGGGTTCGAACCTACTATCTCCCGGATGCCAGCTGACAGCTGGGCGCCCCTAACCGCAAGGCCAACTCGCCCGGTGTATCACATGTTGAAACCAGTTTTGTGTCATTAAATCTTTGATGATGTAACTGCCTCTACGACCTATCCGAGTACCCCATTAGCCTTGGTGCAAATTTTGGTACTGATCAGTGTAGGCTTCAGATTTGTATAATGAACAAACAAATATTTGATTTAATAGATATAGATTATTATATTAATAATAATGTACTAACTGCAGAGTTCAAGCTTGCCGTTTTCGATCCACACCATGCAGTGGAGTCGATGAGTAATTATAATAATGTGTGGCCTCCGGACAAGTCTGTGCGTATGTGAGGATGGTGCTTATGTTAAAGACGGCATAGATACTCAGCCCCCGAGCCAGAGCAATTAATCATGAACATTCAAATTTCTGACCCGACCGAGAATCGAACCCGGGGCACGTTAGAACAAAGGCCAGCATACTAACAATTTAGCCATGGAGCTGGACATTTCCGTGAGTGAAATATCCGAAAGAGAATATTAAACTCAAGAAAAATATGGGAATATAAACAAATGAGAAAATATGACCGAACGGACGTAATAGCCGAGTGACAATATTACTGACTTCACATGGTTCAAATTGAAAATGAAAATGAAAATCCACAGCCTGTTTCCAGTCATTCGACCGGGTCAGGGATGGAATGAATGAAGCCCCCATCTAGTGGCAAAGATAGGAAACGTGCCGGCTGCCGAAGCCTGTCGCTCTCCTCTGGTTCAATGATAAATGACTGACAGATGAAATGGAATGTTAATGGATAGTGTTTTTGGAATGAAAGATGGCAGGAAAAATCGGAGTACCGGGAGAAAAACCTGTCCTGCCTCCGCTTGGTCCAGCACAAATCTCACATGGAGTGAACGGAATTTGAACCACGGTATCTAGCGGTGAGAGTCCGACGCATTGCCGTCTGAGTCACGGAGAAATTCATCGTTCAAATTAATTCTGGCCATTACATGTAGAATTTTTGGATCAATGTGGCACGGCCGTGTGGTGCGAATTCCATACAAAATTGGAGATCTCATGGCTATGACCACAATATCAAGATTCACATATATTTACTCGCTTGAATGCTTTCATGTGAAGCTCATAACTAATAATAAAGTAAAATACGTTGAGAAATAGAATTAAAAGCAATATTTATTTTAATTCAGAAACTTGCACACTTTATTTTTAACACGAATTAAAGTTTACATATATTTACTCGCTTGAATGATTTCATGTGAAGCTCATAACTAATAATAAAGTAAAATACGTTGAGAAATAGAATTAAAAGCAATATTTATTTTAATTCAGAAACTTGCACACTTTATTTTTAACACGAATTAAAGTTTACATTTTCCTGTACTTTCTCATCTTTTTTTTCTTTCTTTTTTTTCTTTTTACAGGAATAAAAGGTAACGAGATTAAAACTAAAATATAAAGTAAGTGAAAATTTGACTTTGTTTAAATATTATACACCACATCATGAACGCGCTTTCTGAAGGATTAAAATGGAATATGAATCAGAAATATTGCGGACAAAATTATGAGACGTAGGATCAAAGTGGTAGTTTCATGAAGGTACTGAAATAGTAAAATGAAAGAGACATTTAGATTAAAATTGAATTTAAAAATTAAAAGAGCCAAGTTAATCTTCAAATATTTTACACACAATAGTTTATAATAAAAACGAGAATGGCTTATAGGTTAGTCATTGAACTATGAGAACAGTAATAATATGAACTTGAATTATGTATACGTGTTATAATAAAATGAATATTCACACTGTACCAGGGATACATCTTCCCCGGCCAGTTAAACTGCGCGCCATCTATGTAAACAAACTTGAACTTATGAACTATAAGGAACTTTGGCCTTCAACTGTTAGATGTCTCTACTATCGGTTTATTTGCTCCCTCTAGCTGGCTAAACTCTAATTATTATAAGGAAATGTATGTTTTAGATGTTTATATACGTGGAATTAGGATTATTTTGTTCCGAAGTTGATTTAATGCAAATTTTTATATTTGGTTGTTTAAATGTAGAATTTTCGGCCAGTCTGAGGTCTCGGTTCTCTTCCCTACTGTCAAGCAGGTAATGTCAGGGGACGAAGAGTGTTGACCCTCTGCCGTATCCTATTCAACCTTGCATGGGTTGGCTAAAGTTTTCAAAACCTCTAAATTTGCCAAGTCCTTTCGGCACTAACTTTTTCATTTAGCCACCCCGGTGTAGTATAGAGTTAGCCTCTTTATCACTGGGCCATAAGCCCACTTAGGGTTTTTGACAATTTCTTGAAGGAGGACAAGAGTTTCGCCTCCTTGCCTTTCGTTTATAGCCGGTCATGTGCACCCATTTTCTTTTGCTATTAAGGCCATGTAGTATGGGTTATTATGCCCCTGTATATTATTTTCAGAGTGTAAAATTTTCCTTGTGTTAGTTCCATTTTTTGAAAAGTGACTATTATGAAATGGATAAGCCCTCTTTGGGGCAACTGTGCATGAACACTTTAATTTGAGGTGGAAACTCAATGCGTCGTAAGAAACTGATGCCTCCGCGAGGCTGGACTATGGTATTGTGGAGCTCAAACTCCTGAGTAATGTAAGTTCTGAGAGCAAATCCTGCTCGTACTGAATATTTTTACCTGCCCTGGAAAATATAATATTATATATTACTATGTAAATCAACCAAATTGTTAATTATCAAGTTTGGCACCTGATTTTCGTATTTTTTAGTACCTGTTATTGTTAGAGGTGATGAGCTCATTAATATTGTTGTTATTCGTTCAGATTTCCTATTTCTCAATTTTTAAACTAGAAACAAATAGGAAAGATATACAATTTAAAAATTTGTTGTGTTAACTTCTGCTCTAGTTAATTCCTTTTCCAGCCATTCAACCCTCACGCTTCTTATCCCTCTGTGAGCTGCGGAATACCCGTAACCCACATAACTGTAAACTTGTAATTATTTAAGAGGTTAACGGCAATTGTACATAAAAAGGGTGAAACGGAAGGGGCGTAAACACTGCGTTAAGGAAGAAAATGAAAATTCATCAAAATCGATCGTCATCGGAAAGTAGAGAAATAAAGGTTGAAGCAGAACTAAAACACGAGAAACAATCTAAAATAGCAAGGGAAGGAAAACGTAATCCTAGTTAAATGAATGAAAAGCTAGGTATACCATTGTGAGCAATAATTTACGCGAGAGAATATGGAGGAATTTATAAGGGGGCCTACCTCATAAATGGGGTCTACCTCATAACTGATTCCTGGAAAATATAATATTATACAATACTATAAATCAACTACCCTACATAATTATACAAGAAAAAGGGTTGGCACATAATACATACACTCTTCTATGCAATATCGATGAATATCGTTGAAAGTGATTGGACACGGAGCCCTCACGCCCACAACACACACACACATATATATAAATGCGTTGTCAATCAGAATTCAGAGCAATATGTGATTTAATTAAGTAACTAAAACACTTTTAAGTCTTTAACACAAATTAATTTTTACGTTTTCCTGTACCTTTTCATCCTTTTATTGACAGGATTTAAAGATAACGAGATTAAAACTGAAAAACATAATAAGTCCTGCCTGGTTGTCTTCCTGGCAATAATCTTTGTGGGCAGCCGACAGCTCCCACCTCAGCACAGCAGCAAGTCCGCTAGGAAGCAATCAGCGCTCAATCTAATGCAGATGTGAAAAATGATGTGCAACATACAACTGCTACAGTTATTTTACGGCTCATGACCGTTAACGAATTTTAACTCTATTATGGTTCATTAGCATGTTGAAATATGGTACGTTGATAGTTCTTCAAGTAGTGAAGCACAGTTTAGAATGTCACTCACTGATGGAATATAATTTTATTATTTATGGAAAGATATGCTATTCAGGAGTTATTTCTCTTGCAAATTATACCGTCAAAAACATATTTACAGGCTTTATCTTCAGCCTAGCAATATAATTATTACAAAGTATTTACTTACAAATTCTTATCGATCCAAATTATTAATGCGTGAACCCATGGAATATACAGGCTCATCATATTTGGGTATGAGTGGACCTCTTCACCACGTCTCAGAAATGTTCTATGACACTACCTGACGAAACAATTGGAGCTCCTTGAAGAGAGATGGAAAATAAATGTAACGTCTCATGTTGAACGGGTATATGATGTTATTTCAGCGATTAAAGAATGGAACAAAATTTACAAGTAATTTGGCAATACGAGCCCACTTGGCAGTATGATGTAGCATCCCGTCTGGCTTGGATGCATGCTCTGTAGAGAAGGGTATCATAAAGCCGTTGTATCGTCTCCTGAGGCAAGCTGGCCCACAACTGTTGTAACCGGTCGTTGATACCCTGGATACTGGCAGTGGGACGGGGTTGACGTCCGAGCTGGTCCCACACAAGTTCTATTGGGGCAGATTCCCACGTCGCCTCATTATGGGTCTCCGTTTGGCCGTTTCGTCGAATCGTGCAATATCCGGACTTGTGGATGTGACAGTGGTCCGATATTGGACAGAATGGGAACGTGAGGGCAGGCATACTCGTCGTCAATTTTCCGCTCGACCAAGTCCGACAACCACAAGGCAGGATCTTCGCATTGTGCAACAAGTACATATAACGCCTCAACATCTGCGCCTGACATCCGAGAATATGCAATAGACTCCCTGTAACATTCTGCGTCATGCCGCGCCATTGGTCGGAGACTATCGGCAGCCGTGACCGGGAAGCACCGACTGTTGATAATGGTGTCGCATTGTGAATCGCGGTTCTGCACTACACCGATGGACCATCGTCTGCGAGTATGACGGCGACCTGGGGAGAGGTCCCATTATTCCATTTTTTTTGAAGACGCACAGTGGTGTTACTTTTGACGTCATGGTGTGGGGAGCGTCGGATATGACTTCAGGTCACGGCTGGTAGTGATTCAGGGAAATCTGACGGCACAACGGTACGTCACGGACATCCTGTGTCCTGGTGTGTTACCTTTCATTCGGTAGTATCGTGGTGCCATTTTACAACAGGACAATGCTCGTCCACACACGGCACGTGTCTCTATGAACGGTCTGCGTGATGTTGAGATACTCTCGTGGCCAGCAAGATCTCCAGATCTGTCCCTCATAGAACATGTGTGGGACCAGCTCGGATATCAACTGCGACCCAGTACCATTGTCCTGGATAACAACGACCAGTTACAACAGTTGTGGACCAGCTTGCCCCAGGAGATGATACAACACCTTTATGACACCCTTTCCAACTGAATAGGTGCATCCATCCAGGCCAGAGGGGGTGCAACGTCGTGCTGACAAGTCGACTCGTACGGTCTAGTTCCTTTTTAATTTTGACTCAAGTTTGTAATCTCTTAAATAATATCACATACCTTTTCAATACGTGGAGTTTTATTTCTTTTACTCCTCCCTTTCTGAGTGCTTGCCTACTTTTGTCAAGCGATGTATTTGTTTTGCGTCACTCCGACTTAGACAGATCTTATGGCGACGAAGGGGTAAGAAACGGCTAGGAATGGGAAGGAAGTGACCCTGCCTTCATCTGGTGTGAACATGGAAAACTAAACAAGAATCTGCCGACAGTGTTGTTTGATACCATTATCTTCTAAATGCAATCTGACAGCTTTGTGACCTAAAACCACTCCTCTGTAATAAGCGCTTATATGTCAAAGTCCGCAGTAAAATCTGTGAACTTTAAAACTAGAATTTTCGTATCAATGGCGAAATCTTTATCAAAATATTTATTCACCTCTACAGTCTTAAAATTACCCTTTACAGCACATAATTATTTTTGAATGATGTATGAGTTTCATCATTTTAATTAAAGTGCAAGCATGTTTTAAATATTGCACGTGGAGAAACGGGCAATTAACAGTCCAGCGGGCGGAAGAGCCTTTGAGCACTACACACACACATTAGGAAGAAAACATATAGGGTATACAGAGAAATCTTACAAGACTCGTCAACATAGATTCAAAAGTCGGTGCATTTTAATTTAAATAAGTGGAGGAACAATGGAATCTTGATGTAAGCCTCTAAAAAATTTTGAAGTCTGTTGCGAAAATGTTTAAATTCTAATATAATATACCAGTTTTTAATAACCTTATCAAACAAGCCAATTTTACGAAATATGAACTAATTTCGTGTGTTATATTTCTCTCTAACATACCTTTAGTAATAATATCTCTCTTGGCAGTAGAGTGTATGGATCAATCGACTGCACTTGCTGCTAATATCGCCACTAATTCTATCTCATAAGCGAAATGGAAATGCTATCAAGCGGGTAATCTGATAGCGGAACAATTGAAGCTAACGCACATGCTAGCAGACAGATACAATTATTGCATCCCTGTGCAATAAACCTCTAAGTCCCAGGCCGTATGAAGCTCTGAGGCACTTCGGAAGCGAATATTGCTTTACCACAAATTCTACTCCCTTGTGTTATGTGAAACCAAGACTAGCGCCAACCTATTGCTGGCTTTCTGTGAATCTGAGTGAAGGCTAGCAACTCCATATATGGAGACCTCTGCCAATGCAAGGCTTCTTTTCAATGTTCTTTTCAACTCTCTTTGAGATTTGGCTGTGTAACAGCTTATCCTGATATGAAAGCGAGCCAAATTGAAACTTTTAACATTTTTCACTTTATTTTAGTGGTTGAAAGTGGTATACAACTGTGTCAATGTTCTACGAAGACTCTATTACGTTCACTGCACTGACAATGTGCGTGGATTCCTCTAAAAAACAGATTGTCTCCACTTCCACAAGTGATCTGCCTTAATCTCCATCTTAACGGAACGTCTCTACTCCCAGTGCTTCCTTGAGTGTGGTTGTCACTAGGGTGAAGTCCAGTGAATCTGGTGAATGTGAGAGACAATAAAAATGGGGGTCTTGGAGGGTTACAACTGTTCCACGGGCACTAAGGGACAGAGAATTTTCATGTTGCAGCCACAAAACTATAGGAGTAACTTCTTTCACTGTGGTTCTCCTTTTGTGCATGTCGGGAGTGGGGCAGCCACAGTTACACATGCACTTTGATGGTGTTAGCTTGGCTGCACGGTCCTGTCACCTATAGACTATTCGTTAAAATCTTCAGAGACCCCTGCCAACGGACAGAACGGCGACGCAAAATTTCGAATTTGTATTACACACTTAAAATGTTCTTATGTCTGAATATATATATATTTGCTATTTTGATTTATGTCGCACCAACACAGATACGTATTATGGCGACGATGGGATAGGGAAGGCCTAGGAGTGGGAAGGAAGCGGCCAAGGTACAGCCCCAGCAATTGCCTGGTGTGAAAATGGGAAACAACGGAAAACCATCTTCAGGGCTGCTGACAGTGGGATTCGAACCTACTATCTCCCGGATGAAAGCTCACAGCTGCGCGACTCTAACCGCACGGCCAACTCGCCCGGTCTGAATAATTGTATGCACATTTATATATGTGTGTGTGTATGTGTGGGTCGTTATCTCAGTGCAGTCCTGTGTCAGTTATCCCGTCTTCATAGATGTTACCTGACATCCTTTTGTCAGTTCCTTCTAAATCCAAGAGTATTAAAAGCAGTTCGAATGCCCTTTCACCAATGATAGTATTGCCGAATTTATGTCCATATCAAAAATCTATATAAATAAAATCGTAACGATTGTGTGTCTGTACATTGATTATTTTGGTGAAATTTCCGTTCAGTTATCCCTTTCAGATGTAATAATAACAATCTGCATATTTTTTATCTTTGGTGTCTGCCCGCTTGTTTGTCTGTTTGTTTGTTTGTCTGTCTATAACTTGAAAATTACAATACAGGCTATATTTATACCAAACTTCATATTTAGAATCCACCTGCCGTTAGGTAGGTTTTATGGCCAATATTGTTTCTAAATCCCTGAACTGACCTGGGGGTTTATACGAAACCGGAATTTTGATTTTGCGCTCCCACAAAATGCACACAACCAAACAATCGAAGTCTCCCTGCCTTAATGGAAATCAATGTCCAAACCTTTTCTTCCTCATATGCATCATTTCGATACGAGGATTAATAAGGGAGATATCATTAACGGACCGTTTTTTGGTACAAGTCCCACCGGACTTAAATCAACAGCGGGTGCGTGTAAAATATTTTTCTTATAACATGAAGACTAATTTCAACCAAACTTCATATTTCGCATACGTTTGTCCAAAGGTAGGTTATTAGGTCCATGCCATTTCAAAATTCCGGAATGTACTGGGGTTTTATAGGGAAACAAAATCGTGATTTTACTCTCCCACAACATCTACTGGACCAACCTGACAGGAAATCCCCTAGTCTTGATGGAAATCCATTTCTAAAACTTTTTTCTCATGTGCATTTTTTCGATAGGAGGATTAATAAGGGATATATCATAAACTGTCGATACTGTAGGCTAAGTCCAGCGGACACAGATCGAAAGATAGACCAAAAGGTGTTGTGAGTGGAGCAGATTCCCTATATATATATATATATACAATCGCAACGACCGTGTGTCTGTACATTGACTATTTTGGCGTAATTTCCGTACAGTTATCCGTTTCAGGTATATTGATGATCATCTGCTTATTTGTTAGCTTTAGTTTCCTTAACTTCCTCGTTTTAAACCCCCTCCCCCAAAGCAAGATTGAGGCACAATCTGCCAGACGAACTAGAAAATTGGGAATATTGAATTTTCACGACCGCATTGTAATCGAAACCGACTTTCAATTTATTAGGTCGTGTTACGTACATGAATTGCGTGTTGAAGAGATTTTAAGTACAGAACAAAAATGGCCAACCGGACACCAGTGGGATCCGAACCCACAACCTCCCGATTTCGCGTCGGTTGCTGTACCAATTGAGCTGTGGTGGCCTAGTCCATATCTTTCTGTAGGAAAGGATCTAAGCTACAGGTCTGGCCATTTTTGTTCTGTACTTAAATCTCTTCAACACGTACTAAATGAACGTAACACGACCTAATAGGTTAAAAGTCGGCTTCGAGTAGAAAATTGAATTTTGGCAAAATTATATGTCTTAGCCTGTAATTAACGGCAAGCTTCCAAGATCTTCAAATATTTCACTTTTACCTCCGAAAAATATCGGAATATTTTGGCAATTTTAATGTCTGTGCAGACATTTGTTTCGATGTATTTCACTGCTAAACGGTAAGTGGTATTACAAAAAGGATGGCACAACCTCAATTCAATTTGGAGTGATCTACAACTTTGGTTCTATGATGTTTTGTCGTATCTCTATTTTTTATATGTTAGATTTGTCTCTGTTTCTCGATTATACCTAATTTTTGCTCTTTGTACACGTATAATTCGTAGTTAGGATCACTTATATGAAAGATAGAATGATCTAATTCTACACGAACAATGGCCCATCCAGTATCCATACGTGAGCCAAATTCTATGTTTGTAGCTGTCACATTAGTACCCAAAAGTAATGCAACGTGAGAAAATCTCACCCTAATTTCACCTTACTCAACGTTTCTAACTCAATTTTACCCATAAATAGATGAGACGGGGCAAACACCAGCCATCTAGACCGCTAAATGAGGCCTCTTATGGTACAATCCATTTGTCGGTATGATGTATCATTTAGCAGCAATTAATCTGTAAATGAAGTTTTGCAATATAGTAAACATGCACATACTTCGTATATCAATCTATATGTATTCATTGAAGTTGATTTGTAGCGATGTAGAAAGGGATGTTTGCCATTATAATTAATATTTACATCGATTAGTGACTCTCAGCACGAGGGCGTCTGCTACTGTAATCATTAATTTCCAAATCGACTTTGACAGGCAGTAGGAATGGGATCGTTCCCCAACTCCTTTGTACCTAGCGTTAGTAAAGAGGGACTACCATTGTAATTAATAATTCCCTTCTCGATTTGACTGGCAGAAGTCAAGGGAGTTTGCAATTTTGCTCAAAACTCTCCTAACCGATTGTGTTTGTGAGTAGGCAAATGTGCCCGCCATTATAAACACATTTACCCTTCTATAATGTGACTGGCATTAGGCATATTGGCCTTATTGTTATAATGGAAACTCACCAACTCGGTGTGACTGTCATTAAGTAAAGGGGCCTGTCACTATAATGATAACTGTACAACTCAGTTTTGACTGGGAATAGAGAAGATGCCTGTTAATATAACAAAAACTTCTCAACTGTAATCCGTCTGGAAGTAGGAAAGGGCGCCTACAAATGTAATGAAAACTCCCCAAATCGATTGTGACAGCGCAGTAGTTAATGGGGCCTCCCATTATACTGAAAACCTACCTACTCGATTGTGAATGGCAGTTGGCAAATGAACCTGTCGTTATCACCACTACTCTGCAACTCGCACTTTACATTGGAAACAACGTACTGGAACCCCCCCCCTGCTGTTTGTGGATAACGCCAAGAGACATGCAATTAAAAAAATCTTATTCACTGCCTGTACAGTAATGTACTTCGATATCCGTATACAATATATAATATCGTAGCGAAGAACGGGTACATTCGCTAGTTCTTACTATATTACAACGATGAAATGATGCTATTCTGTTCAGTAAATAGTATCGCTTCGAGTTCAGTGAAGGATTTACATACTTTACTATGTATGCTTCCAGTTTATAGTAATTTGCGAACACAAAACAACTTAGAAGGAGGAGAATTTGTTTCAGAAAGCGATGGTACCGATAAAGCAGGCTGTCGGTAGATTTACTGGCACCTAAAAGAGCTCCTGTGGGAGGTTAAAACAATATTCTTCCTCTTCTTCCTAAAATTTTTGAACTGACGTCGCAGTGGGTGTGATGAACTTTTCTTCAAATGGAGAATTAACCTTCCTTGTGCAGCCATGGCTTCAATGAAGTCATGTCCCGTCGAAGGAACGCCCTCCTATAAGAATGGGCTGCGAGAAAATGGGAAATTCCTCACTGTGAAAAATTTGTAATTAAAACGACCGTAAAATGTGTATAGCTGATTTTTTTCTTTACTGGAAAGCAGGTTGAATTGGCCTTGTAGAAGTCCCACATGTCTTAAAACGCAACTTCTGAGAACAGAAAATAAAACTGCCTGCACATCACCAGAAGAATAGAAAAAAAAATTAAACCAAAATGTAAAGTCTGTAGTTAATAATAAACGGACATGTGGCATTTCTCCGTGGTTTCCTTGGTCTTGCCTCATATCACAAGAACTCGAGGATTACTCAATTTAAAAATACGTGGCCACCTGAGGTTTCATAAATAATATGTGCAATTGTAAATAAGGTAAGTGAATTATCTTCTGTCTGGAATGATCCCCAGTTCGTTACATTTGGCCCATGATGTGTTTTTGGTTCAGATTTACGGCCCGATCCTGGCACCAAGCCTGAAGCCTATGTAGAGGAATATATTCACTATTAGGTGTTTCTGTAGTAGTTAGTGTTTTGTATGTAAATAAAGAGAAACATAGTCAGTCGAATATAAACACCTCGTCCCCGAGCTGGAGGACTTAACCACACTCAGTTAAAATGCTTGGAATCGAACCTGGAGCCCTCTGAACCGAACGTCATTATGCCGACCGTTCAGGCAAATAGCTTAATAAAAGCTCAGTAAATAAATATCAATTAAATAAGACACTTTTTGTGATGAAGTGGTATTATTCACCACCTCTTGCTATTTCATGCGTCTCTTGGCAAATACGATAGCAAAAAAAAAAAAGTTTACATGGATATCTCAGCCTCATTTATGACCGTTGTTAGAGAGAAGTAATGAATGATTGCTATTATCATTTGTACTCTGGGTTCTGCCATCAAGTTCATGAGAAAGACTTTCATATCCTTCCCTCAAAGACTCAGATTCTCCCTCGGGCTGTGTCGAGCTCCATCACAACACAGCGAGGAAGTAATAAGTTGGAGACGAAGAATAATCAAGTTTCTAGGTCACCAGAGGTGAGAATGTGACATTTCGCCACGACATATAAACTTCAAAGGGAGTTTTCCCAACATTTTTCTGGCAATCCCTAATTGTATATAGCGCTTTTCATAGACTGTATAAATAGTACATACTAGGCCTATACTGTATATAGCTACTTGGATAACGGATTTGGAAACTTAGAGCCTTTTGCTTAAATTATGAATATGATTATACTTGCATTAAGATACATAGTAAGCATACTTCTAGTCTTTCTCATTTTTTTGGTGTCGGCACTACATATGGATGTGGTTAAGTTTCACGGACAGATGCTCTTCCTGACAGCTGTCCTACTATATTTAAGGGAATGTATTCATTGTTGTGTATTTCTGAGGTGGTCGGTGCTGTGATCTGTTGCAAGTCAATGAAGAGGTGTTTATTAAGGCGAACGCAAAAGTTCACTCCCCGACCCAGAGTAATTAACCAGAAGCAGTTAAAATATTCGGCCCCACCGGGAATCGAACTCGTGATCCTCTGAACCGCAGTTCGTTACGCTGGTCTTTCAGCGAAGAAGTCAGGCAATAACTACATTAATCTTCTTCTTCCTCCGCGTTTTCCACACCTGTGGGGTTGCGGGTGCGAACAGTGTCGCAAATTTTAATTCGGTCCTGTTTTACGTCCCGATGCCCTTCCTGACGCCGTCTCTACATGGAGGGATGTAATCACTATTGCGTATTCCTGTGGTGTTTGGTAGTGCGGTGTATTGTCCGAATATGAAGAGAAGAGTGTTGGGATAACACAAACACCCAGTCCCCGAGCCGGGAGAATTAATGAGACGTTATTAAAATCCCCTCCCCGGCCGGGAATCGAACCCAGGTCCCTCCGAATCGAAGATCCAACGCTGTAAATTCAGCGAAGGAGTCAGTTAACAACTGCAATATTAATAATAAGAAGAAGAGTACATACATACATATAGACATATACCTTCATTACAGACTGTTTTGTTTTTCAGCGTTCAGTCTGCAAGGCCCTGTCAATTAATTAAACTCCACCAAAATCCTCTATTTCTAACTGGCTCCATGGTCTCGCTTATTTCCATATCGCATATCTAAACTGACTCAATCTAGCCTATCGTTGCCTGGCTTTCTCTGTACTTCTCTTATTCTCCATGACCAAGTCCATCATTCTCTTAATTAACCTATCGTCCTCAGTTCTCTTCAAATGACTCCAACATCGAAGCCGTTTTAAGCGTAGAGCATATCTATCAAGTTCATTTCTGACATAGCCTCTATCTCCTCCTTCCGAGTACCCTTCTGTCATTATTCTCATCTGTTTTTACTATCGTTCAGTCTCGATACTTTCATGTCTGTAACATGAGGGTGCCAGTTAATGGCGAGAGCCGTACTGAAGCTATAGTTAGAAGATAGAAGCAAGACAACAGTCGTCTGCCATTCCTTTCCAGCTACCTCCGAATATCAAGTATATGGCTGCTTAGAAAAGTCCTTTGAGCGAGATAAAATGTACTATTCGCTTGTCCGCGCTGTTTGCGTCGCGTATCTGTGAGCTTGCATTCGGAGATGGTGAGTTCGAATCCCATCGTTGGCAGTCCTGAAGATAGTTTTCCGTGGTTTCCCATTTACTCACAAGGCAAGTTCTGGAGTTGTACCTTAATTAAGTCCACAGTCACTACTTTCACAATCCTGAAAACCTTCGATGTGTTAGTACGAAGTTAAACCATAAAATGAAATAAAATCTATACGCCTGTGGTGAATGTCATGAAAAGATTCGAGAAGTCTGTGCTGGAAGCGGCGGTACTTAAGTCCACCAGATAGTTCACTTTCGTTCATGGTCATACGGGGAAGGTTAGCTGCTCGAATTTCTCCAGCATCTCAACAACTTTCACGCAAATATCCAGTGCACTGTGGAAAGAGAACTGGAAGAAGAACTCCCATTCCTGGACGTGCTTGAGAAGAGGGAAGGCCACCAGTAGCCCACACAGTGTACAGGATGCCTACACACACCGAACGCTGTCTCAATAAAGACACCCACCATCGCCCTAAACAGAAACGGGCGATAATGATGATGACGTTCTTTGCGAAATTTAAATGATTGTCTCAGCCACGTCTGTACCAGAGATAAGTGGAACATCTTTCGGCTTACGAGCTAATTGGTGCAGCAAAACTGAGATCGAAGGGGCTGTTGAGTCTTCCCCATGATCTCAGCATAACGAAGAAGGGTTGCGTGAGAGAAAGGAATATCTTCCTTATATCCCAGTGAGGATAGAACTGGAAAGATTTTAGAGCATCACAATATCAAGATCGCCTTTACAACTACGAAGAAAATATCCGAGCAGTTACGCTCATCTCGGGACAGTCCGGCTCCATGGCTAAATGGTTAGCGTGCTGACCTTTGGTCACAGGGGTCCCGGGTTCGATTCCCGGCAGGGTCGGGAATTTTAACCATCATTGGTTAATTTCGCTGGCACAGGGGCTGGGTGTACGTGTCGTCTTCATCATCATTTCATCCTCATCACGACGCGCAGGTCGCCTACGGGAGTCAAATCAAAAGACCTGCACCTGGCGAGCCGAACATGTCCTCGGATACTCCCAGCGCTAAAAGCCATACGCCACTTCATTTCATCTAGGGACAGTTCAGACCCCTCTCTCAGGGTTGCCAGATACTGGAAATGAGATAGGTGACCAGGAAAGCAACGGGACTCATAGTCCAAGGTTGTACGTTTAAAAATGATAAATATGTTATTATACAGTAGAACCTCTGTTATCCGAAACTGAAATAACGTTTAACAGAACGACCAAAAAAAAAGTTTCGATTAAAACATCATATGTTTTGTTGTGCCAAAGTGGGTGAGTTACGGAATGTGTGGACTCTAACCTTGACTGCCTCCTTCCCTTCTTTATTGCCAACTCACTTTCTTTTGGATCTTTCATTTGTTCCATTTGTTTTGTTATGTCATGTAATGACTAAGGGGATGAGTAATGGAATGCCTAGACAGTGACTTTGACTGCCTCCCTCCCTACTCTATTACCGTGGCGACGAGAAAGACAGGCCGTGGCGCGCACCTCACACATTGAACGTCACGTGACTGCGCCAGTCTGGTTAGATAATACATCCCGGGCTGACATAAGAGACTATAGCAGCATGGTCTAACGGGACTTAATTTATGACGTGACGAATCAAAGCCTTCCGGCGTTCTGCTAATGAAATTGTGGCGTGATACAGAGGCTGGAAAAAGGTGAGAAAAGAAAATAGAAGACATTTTTCAAAGAAAATAGTTAAAGTTTAAGCACTATCGAACGCAGGATTTTTTAAATAAATGTGTACAGTAGTTTGCGTTTATTAAATAGTTTGTTGACGTTGTATATGTATTGTCTTCAATTACTTTTCACCTTACACTTCAAAAACAGTTTCTTAACCACTAGAAATGACATTTTAATTACATCCGAAATTGTGGTTATCTCAAACTACATTTTTTCCACCCCCTCCCCCAAATTTGTTCCGGTTAACAGACGTTCTATATACTGATGTGATTGTTACGTGTACATAGCTGTGTATTCACTTACCGTATAATTTTCATTCCTCTAAATAGGTATTAACAGATTTTGACATAGTAACCGTCTATAGTTTCTGAACCATAATTCGACTGACGAGCGTTACATAAACATGAGAAAACAAAATAATTTCTAGAGGACAAGTGCAATACGGTGTTCAGTATTAAGGCGGGCTGAGTGGCTCAGAAGGTTGAGGCGCTGGCCTTCTGACCCCAACTTGGCAGGTCAATCCGGTGATATTTGGAGGTGCTCAAATATGACAGCCTTGTGTCAGTATATTTACTTGCACCTTAAAGAACTCCCGCGGGACTAAATTGCGGCACCTCGCCGTCTCCGAAAACCGTACAAGTAGTTAGTGAGACTTAAAGCCAATAGCCAATGTTCAGTATCTCATTGTTTCTTCTAAGAAGAATCTCACCTCGCTTTGACGTCATCAGGTGATGCAATGGTGCCGCCATCTTCGTGTACTCAAATCGCTGTGCCGCGCGGCTTACAATGTGTGTTGTTCTGGATTACAACGTGGTAACATGTCGTGAGAGGTGGCGTTTATTCGTCTCTGCTGTACAAGTGTACGATGGAAAATGTGAAATTGTGAACATACGAAAAATTACTGTTTTTTTTTAAACTGGGGTAAATTCGTAAAACGTCGCAACATATAGAAAAGAAATCTTCTCAAAATGATATTAAAATATATTTGCTTCTCAGAATTTCAAAACGTCCGAAATCACCAATGTCGAGCGTCATGTAAACCTCATACATCATGTTACCACGCCACAGAGCTACTCTAATTATTAGCCGCGCTTTGCGGTGATTATAGTAGGCCTACATCAAGTTGACAGCACTATTCCATTACCCGATGGCGTCATACCGAGGTCGAACACCTTTTTGTTGATTACACTGTTACCCCTTTTTAAATTGAGACTTTGAACTCTGTCGTCGCATGTGTTGTCTAGAAATTATTTTGTATTTTAAATTTTCAGGTTTTTTACACTTACTGTCCCATGGACAGTTCTAAAACTACAGATGTATTCTATCTCTTTCACTGCTTTAATCAGTCTGCCTTGCTTTCTCCACAGTGTTCCAAACACTCCTGTACATAGAAAAGAAATACAGACATAGATAGAAAATTATTCTTAAAAATTAAAAAATTCGAAAACATAATCCGAAGGAGACCAACTACGTAAAATTTTCGGAATATATTTTTCCAAACCTGCTTCCTCAGTAAAATGTAGGTTATTTTTTTTTTGGCTAGTTGTTTTACGTCGCACCGACTCAGATAGGTCTTACGGCGACGATGGGACAGAAAAGGGCTAGGAGTGGGAAGGAAGTGGCCGTGGCCTTAATTAAGGTACACCCCAGCATTTCACTGGTATGAAAATGGGAACCCACGGAAAACCATCTTCAGGGCTGCCGACAGTGGGGTTCGAACCTACTATCTCCCGAATACTGGATACTGGCCGCACTTAAGCGACTGCAGCTATCGAGCTCGGTACTCTGTAGTTTATCGGAGATAGGAACACAATTAAAAAATTTTGGGCAATTGACGGTAATACGAAGTCCCATCACCACCACCTGTTGCCGGTAAAACAATATCGAGATTACCACTATCGTCTTCATCACGATTGATATTTTCATCATCGCTAGGTTAACTTGATTTCCACTTTCGAAAAATAAATCATGATCTTGACACAAATCTCTTTCAATATTATCCATACGACATTTATCATTTAGCTAAGAACACGGAACACCGCGCGATGAAGAAGCCATAATGTAAACAAACGGTGGCTAGCATCATTCTTTTGTCTCTAGCTCAGCAATGCTAGGAGGATAAATATTTACAGCAGCGCTATTGCAAAGAGAATATATTCACGATTCCAATGATGTGTAACTGATGGCATTTGCATTCATTTTCGGGTACAGTCAAAGCAATTAAGGCAAAGCTGCACAAGTCCCAGTACGTATTCGGGCAGACACCGTGCGGCGGTAGTGGTGAGCCCAAATATGTCCTCTGGGCTGACACCGTGCGGCGGTAGTGGAGAGCCCAAGTACGTACTCTGGGCTGACACCGTGCGGCGGTAGTGGAGAGCCCGAGTACGTACTCTGAGCTGTTACCATGCGGTGGTAGTGGAGAGCCCGAGTACGTACTCTGGGCTGTTACCATGCGGCGGTAGTGGAGAGCCCGAGTAGGTACTCTGGGCCGTTACCATGCGGTGGTAGTGGAGAGCCCAAGTACGTACTCTGGGCTGACACCGTGCGGCGGTAGTGGAGAGCCCAAGTACGTACTCTGGGCTGACACCGTGTTGCAGTAGTGGAGAGCCCAAGTACGTACTCTGGGCTGACACCGTGCGGCGGTAGTGGAGAGCCCGAGTAGGTACTCTGGGCCGTTACCATGCGGTGGTAGTGGAGAGCCCAAGTACGTACTCTAGACTGACACCATGCGGTGGTAGTGGAGAGCCCAAGTACGTACTCTGGGCTGACACCGTGTTGCAGTAGTGGAGAGCCCAAGTACGTACTCTGGGCTGACACCGTGTTGCAGTAGTGGAGAGCCCAAATACGTACTCTGGGCTGACACCGTGTTGCAGTAGTGGTGAGCCCAAGTACATACTCTGGGCTGACACCGTGTTGCAGTAGTGGAGAGCCCAAGTACGTACTCTGGGCTGACACCGTGCGGCGGTAGTGGAGAGCCCAAGTACGTACTCTGGGCTGACACCGTGTTGCAGTGGTGGTGAGCCCAAATACGTACTCTGGGCTGACACCGTGTTGCAGTAGTGGGGAGCCCAAAAACGTACTCTGGGCTGACACCGTGCGGCGGTAGTGGAGAGCCCAAGTACGTACTCTGGGCTGACACCGTGTTGCAGTAGTGGAGAGCCCGATTACGTACTCTGGGCTGACACCGTGTTGCAGTAGTGGAGAGCCCAAATACGTACTCTGGGCTGACACCGTGTTGCAGTGGTGGTGAGCCCAAATACGTACTCTGGGCTGACACTGTGTTGCAGTAGTGGTGAGCCCAAATACGTACTCTGGGCTGACACCGTGTTGCAGTGGTGGTGAGCCCAAATACGTACTCTGGGCTGACACTGTGTTGCAGTAGTGGTGAGCCCAAATACGTACTCTGGGCTGACACCGTGTTGCAGTAGTGGGGAGCCCAAAAACGTACTCTGGGCTGACACCGTGCGGCGGTAGTGGAGAGCCCAAGTACGTACTCTGGGCTGACACCGTGTTGCAGTAGTGGAGAGCCCGATTACGTACTCTGGGCTGACACCGTGTTGCAGTAGTGGAGAGCCCGATTACGTACTCTGGGCTGACACCGTGTTGCAGTAGTGGTGAGCCCAAGTACGTACTCTGGGCTGACACCGTGTTGCAGTAGTGGAGAGCCCGATTACGTATTCTGGGCTGACACCGTGTTGCAGTAGTGGAGAGCCCGATTACGTACTCTGGGCTGACACCGTGTTGCAGTAGTGGGGAGCCCAAAAACGTACTCTGGGCTGACACCGTGCGGCGGTAGTGGAGAGCCCAAGTACGTACTCTGGGCTGACACCGTGTTGCAGTAGTGGGGAGCCCGATTCCGTACTCTGGGCTGACACCGTGTTGCAGTAGTGGGGAGCCCAAAAACGTACTCTGGGCTGACACCGTGTTGCAGCAGTGGAGAGCCCGAGTACGTACTCTGGGCTGACACCGTGTTGCAGTAGTGGAGAGCCCGATTCCGTACTCTGGGCTGACACCGTGTTGCAGTAGTGGAGAGCCCAAGTACGTACTCTGGGCTGACACCGTGTTGCGGTAGTGGGGAGCCCAAGTAGTACTCTGGGCTGACACCGTGCGGCGGTAGTGGAGAACCCGATTACGTACTCTGGGCTGACACCGTGTTGGAGTAGTGGAGAGTCCGATTACGTACTCTGGGCTGACACCGTCTTGCAGTAGTGGGGAGCCCGATTCCGTACTCTGGGCTGACACCGTGCGGCGGTAGTGGAGAGCCCGAGTACGTACTCTGGGCTGACACCGTGTTGCAGTAGTGGAGAGCCCGAGTACGTACTCTGGGCTGACACCGTGCGGCGGTAGTGGAGAACCCGATTACGTACTCTGGGCTGACACCGTGTTGCAGTAGTGGAGAGCCCGAGTACGTACTCTGGGCTGACACCGTGTTGCAGTAGTGGAGAGCCCGAGTACGTACTCTGGGCTGACACCGTGCGGCGGTAGTTGAGAGCCCGAGTACGTACTCTGGGCTGACACCGTGCGGCGGTAATGGAGAGCCCGAGTACGTACTCTGGGCTGAC
The DNA here is from genome assembly GCF_040414725.1 of Anabrus simplex. NCBI lineage: Eukaryota > Metazoa > Arthropoda > Insecta > Orthoptera > Tettigoniidae > Anabrus > Anabrus simplex. The sequence goes on from NC_090269.1 coordinate 83,616,457, forward strand.
ACCGTGTTGCAGTAGTGGAGAGCCCGAGTACGTACTCTGGGCTGACACCGTGCGGCGGTATTGGAGAGCCCGAGTACGTACTCTGGGCTGACACCGTGTTGCAGTAGTGGAGAGCCCGAGTACGTACTCTGGGCTGACACCGTGCGGCGGTAATGGAGAGCCCGAATACGTACTCGGGTTGACAGCGAAGGAGCTATGTCAAAGTACTTAGACGTGCTTCGTTGAGCCCCAGTTTGGACTACGACACCGAGTTTGTATCACTTGGTCCCTTCGGGAAGTTTTGGAGCTTTTAGTTTTTTCTAGGAATCTTGAGAAAATACGTTTCAATGATAATTGATTTTCTAACTTGTCCTAAAATCTTTAAATATATATGCGTGTATTTTATTTTTTACATCTACTTTTATATGTCGCTATAATTCAACTTCCATTCCTGAGCAGAGAAGAAGTCTTTCACAATGCCGCGGCGTACAAGTGATATTGCAAGCCATGACTTACGCTATTCTCAGTTGCTTGCTATTGAGTAGTATAATTGGATGGTTCGGCGGCCTCCTCCTCCTCCGGCTCTCGGAAGAGGCCTCCTCCTCAGCCAGTGGCCTCCTCCTCCTCCTCAGCCAGTGGCCTCCCAGTGGCCACCTCCTCCTCCTCCTCAGCCAGTGGCCTCCCAGTGGCCTCCTCCACCTCAGCCAGAGGCCTCTTCCAGTGCTGCCAACTTAACCTAACTAGCGCGAGATAAACAAAGCCACGTGCTTTTTGACAGACAACAACGCACCGCTAACCTCAGTACTGCCATCTTGACGGGCCTAAACCTCAGTAGTGCCAACTTAACCTCACAAGCGCGAGGTAAACAAAGCCACGTGCTTTTTGACAGCCACGTGCTTTTTGACAGATTTGTAAACAAAGCCACGTGCTTTTTGACAGCTGTCATCGACAACAACGCATCGCAAACCTCAGTACTACCATCTTGACGGGCCTAAACCCCAGTAGTGCCAACTTAACCTAACTAGCATGAGGTAAACAAAGCCACGTGTTTTTTGACAGCCACGTGCTTTTTGACAGATTTGTAAACAAAGCCACGTGCTTTTTGACAGACAACAACGCATCGCTAACCTCAGTACTGCCATCTTGACGGGAATAAACCTCAGTAGTGCCAACTTAACCTAACTAGCTCGAGATAAACAAAGCCACGTGCTTTTTGACAGCTACATGCTTTTTGACAGCTGCCATCCGCCATCTTTAAACTACAGAGCGCTGTGCTGCCCTCTTGCGTCACCTGTCATCGGCAGTGCTGCCATCTTGGCGGGCCTAAACCTTAGTGCTACCAACTTAACCTCACTAGCTCGAGATAAACAAATCCACGTGCTTTTTGACAGCCACGTGCTTTTTTGACAGCTGTCATCCACCATCTTTAATCCATAGAGCACAGTGCTGCCCTCTTTAGCTACTTACCTTTGAAATGTGGTGGCGGATAATTTGAAAAATGCTTTTTGACAGCAGCCATCTTGCATCGCAAACCTCAGTGCTGCCCTCTTTAGCTAGATACCTGTGGTAGCAGACAATTCCACGTGACAGCAGCCATCTTTAATCAAGAGAGCACCGTGCTGCCCTCTATGTGGTGGCGGCAAATTGAAAAATTCCACGTGCTCTTGTTTGGAAACAAACTCACGTGCTTTTTTGACAGCTACCATCCACCATCTTTAATCAACAGAGCACAGTGCTGTACTCTTTAGCTAGATACCTTTGAAATGTGGTGGCGGCAATTTGAAAAATTCTATGTGCTCTTGTTGGGAAACAAAGCCACGTGCTTTTTTGACAGCTGTCATCCGCCATCTTTAATCAATAGAGCACCGTGCTGCTATCATGCGGACAATTTCATCACCTATCACCCGCCATCTTTAATCTACAGAACACCGTGCTGCCCTCTTTATGGCTACTACCTTAAGCATGTAGTAGCGGGCAATTTGAAAAGTTCTGTTAGCTATCATCCGCCATCTTCAATCAAGAGAGCACCGTGCTGCCATCTTTAGCTAGATACCTTTGAAATGTGGTGGCGGCAAATTGAAAAATTCCACATGCTCTTGTTTGGAAACAAACTCACGTGCTTTTTGACAGCTACCATCCGCCATCTTTAATCAACAGAGCATAGTGCTGCCCTCTTTAGTTTGAAATGTGGTGGCGGCAAATTCCACATGCTCTTGTTTGGTAAACATAGCCACGTGCTTTTTTGACAGCTATCATCCGCCATCTTTGAGCACCGTGCTGCCCTCTTTAGATGTAAATTCGTCACCTGTCATACGCAGTGCTGCTATCTTTAGCTAGATACCTTTGAAATGTGGTGGTGGATAATTTTAAAAGAAAAATTCTACAGCAGTCCTCTCTCGACGCTAATTGCATAAGATGGCGGCTATACATGACTCCTTAAGGGTGCTTACGCAAGATGGCTGCTATACACAGGTTCTTATGAGACGCCCTTGGGATGCTTGCGCAAGATGGTGGTTATACAAGGCTCCTTATGAGACACCCTAGTGATGCTTGCGCAAGATGGCGGTTGCTCTTATGAGGCGGCTTAAGGGTCCTTGCACAAGATGGCTAGAGACGCCCTAAGGATGCTTGCGCAAGATGGCGGACACAAGATGGCGGCTATACACGTCTCCTTATGAGACGCCTTAAGGGTGCTTGCGCAAGATGGCTGCTGCTCTTAGCTTAGAGGCTAACGTGTCGTGCTAGTTCGATTCATTAAATTTAGGGCTTAAATGCAAAATGTTAAATATCTCGAAAGCAGTGCACCGTAGAGCAAAACGGACAAACTTTTTCTGCCTAATACCTAGGTTCGCAGTATGAGGAACAAGAAAATCATAGTCTAATGATGGGATCAACGGTTCGGTTCCTACTTAGGCCCTTTGGCATTTGCTCTGTTTTAGCTTGTATTGAAGCGAGTCTTCGTAACATGATCAGGTTTAGCTATGGTAGAGAGTATAACGTGCCGTGCAGGTTCGATTCATTAAATTTGGAGGCTTAAATGCAAAATGTTAAATATCTCGAAAACGATGCATCGTAGAGCAAAACGGACAAAATTTTTCCGCCTAATACGTAGGTTCGTAGTATCAGGAACAAGAAAAAACATAGTCTAATGATGAGATCAACGGTTCGATTCCTACTTAAGCCCTTTGCCATTCGCAGCTATCTATTTCTACAAGATGGTGGCTGCTCTTATGAGAAACAAGATGCCTTGAGACGTCCTAGGGATGCTTACGCAAGATGGCAGACACAAAATGGTGACTATACATAGCTCCTTATGAGACGGCCTAGGGGTGCTCGCACAAGATGGCGGCTACTCTTATGAAGAAAGCTAGCTTAGAGGCTACTGCGCAAGATAACAGCTGCTGTTATGCATGTGGTGGAGGGCAATTTGAAATTCTATGTGCTTAATCAACAGAGCACCCTGCTGCCCTCTTTAGCTGAAATGTGGTGGTGGATAATTTGAAAAATTCTTTTGACAGCTATCATCTTTAAAAACAATGGCGACTATACATAGGCTGTTAAGGCCTTATCATTCTCCTCCTCCTCCTCCTCCTCCTTCTCTACCTCCTCCTCCGCCTCTTATGTCAAGGCATAGCTTTATATCGAACAAGTTTAAACCTGCATCGCGAAGGCAAGCGTGTGCAGCGATAACATTATTGTACATGTTTAGACTTTCGAAACATAAGAAGAGTAGAATCAAACGCTGTACTCGATACGACATGTGATCAGAACATTGATTGATGCGTTCAGAAAACAAAATAAGTGATCAAGACTAGAATCGAACAATGTACTCAATACATCATGTGTTTAGAATATGTCAGGGGATACGCTTGTTCTAAGAAGATCAGATTGAAACATAACAAGACTAGAATAGAACACTGTAATCGATGTTGTTAACTTCAACATGTGATCAGAACATTGATTGATGTGTTCAGAACACAAAATAAGTGATCATGACTAGAATCGAACACTGTACTCGATACAACATGTGATCAGAACATTGATCGATGTGTTCAGAACACGAAATAAGTGATCAAGACTAGAATCGAACACTGTACTCAATACAACATGTGTTTAGAACATGTTAGGGGGTACCCTCGTTCTAAGAAGATCAGAATGAAACATAACAAGACTAGAATCGAACACTGTAATCGATGTTGTTAACCTCAACATATGATCAGAACATTGTTTGATGTGTTCAGAGCAAAAGTACAATTTTGATGATTTGCGCAGCTAACTCGCTCGGTAAACGATATAGCCAAAGTATAACTTCAAATTATTTACCTTCCATCATTCGTCTTGTGTGTAAAAATCAGTCGAACAAGTTATCGCATAAACATGGCTGAAAAAAAATCGTGATAGGGTATGGAACCCAGGGGTTACATCTTATCAGAAGGGCAAAAAGGATGAAAGGACTCTTCCTCCTCCTTACCGCACATTCCTTGGCTAAAGGGCTAATGGGCTAAAGGGCTAATGGGCTAAAGGGCTAAAGGGCTAAAGGTGCAACAACCTCATCGATCGCTATCAGCAAGAACGCTTGTACTTTGTAGAAAATTAATCTTTATTGGTAAATGGTTTTATGTTCAGAACAAGGAATGGAACCTAGGGGTTACGTCTTACCTAATAAAATCCCCGAGGTGCGATGAGTTACGTTTTTCGAACTAGTGTTTGGAACACTGAACTTTTCAAGATGGCAAGAGTGAGGTTAGCAATGTTCTGTTGTTGGATTTTAAATTCCGCGCTACAACATGCATAAGGTGGCAGCCCTTGAGGTTTACTCCCGTAAAGATGGCAAGAGTGAGGTTAGCAATGTTCCGTTGTTGGATTTTTAAAATTCCCCGCTATAACATGCAAAAGGTGGCAGCCTTGAGGTTTACCGCCGTAAAGATGGCAGCAGTGAGGTTAGCGACGCTCCATTGTCCTTCAAAGTGAGGTTAGGGTTCGTCAAGAAGACAGCTGTCAAAAAAGCACGTGGCTATGTTTACCAAACAAGAGCACGTGGTCGTGACGTCACGGTCACGTAGTATGCTGCCTCAGCATGTAAAGTTCAATGTCTACACCTACGTAGTTAACACTCTGCTATGTTCACAAGATTTTTATACATCACTATTCTTTAAGCTTTAAGTTCATTCACATAGGCTATGCTAAGATAGCAGCACAAACACATGCGAACTTTGTACATTCTAATGGAATAAGTTTAGTACTGTGTGCGTCATGGATACATGATGTGTGCACGCATTTAATCTTACCTATACGTAATGCTGCTGCTTTGTTTACAAGATTTTTATACATTGCTATTCTTTATGCTTTAAGTTCGTGCACGCACAAGCGATACTCGTACGCTCTAGCAGGAGAAGTTTAGTACGATATTCGATACATACATTATCGATAGGTGATGTGTACACGTTTTAGAACATAGCTCATTTTATGCTTTAAGTTCATGCACATGGGTTAGGGATACTCAAAAGCGATTGCTACATGCTCTAGCGGAAGAAGTCTAGTACGATAGTAGATGCATGTAAAATCGATAGGTTATGCTAAGATAGCAGCACACTTACATGATTTTAGCACAATCTAGTGGGAAATGTTTAGTATGATAGTCGTTTCGTGCAAAATCATTAGGTAATGTGTAAACGCTTCGAAACAAGGCTATTCTTTGTACTTTAAGTTCATGCGTACAGGTTATGCTAAGATAGCAGCACAACCTAGCGGAAGAAGTTTAGTACAATATTTGTTGCATGCAAAGTCGATAGGTAATGTGTACACACTTTGAAACATGGCTATTCTTTTTTACTTTAAGGTCATGCGTATTGGTTATGCTAAGATAGCAGCACGATCTAGCGGAAGGAGTTTAGTACGAGAGTCAATACATGCAAATTCGATAGTTGATGTGTACACGCTTTGAAACATGGCTATTCTTTGTACTTTTAAGTTCATGTGTATAAGTTATGCTAAGATACCAGCACAATCTAGCGGACGAAGTTCAGTACGAGATTCGATGCATGCAAAATCGATAGGTGATGTGTACACACCTTTTTACTTTAAGGTCATGCGTATAGGTTGTGTTAAGATAGCAGCACAATCTAGCGGAAGGAGTTTAGTACGATATTTGATGCATGCAAAATCAATAAGTAATGTGTACACGCTTTGAAACATGGCTATTCTTTCTACTTTTAAGTTCATGTGTATAAGTTATGCTAAGATAGCAGTACAATCTAGAGGAAGAAGTTTAGTACGATATTTGTTGCATGCAAAATCAATAAGTAATGTGTACACGCTTTGAGACATAGCTATTCTCTGTACTTTAAGTTCATGCGTATAAGTTATGCTAAGATAGCAGCACAATCTACCTGCAGAAGTTTAGTACGAGAGTCGATACATGCAAAGTCGATAGGTAATGTGTACACGCTTTAAAACATGGTTATTCTTCGTACTTTCAGTTCATGCATCTTAGTCATGCTAAGATAGCAGCACAATCTAGCGGGAGAAGTTTAGTACGAGAGTCGATGCGTGCAAAATCGATAGGTAATGTGTACACGCTTTGAAACATGGCTATTCATTGTACTTTAAAGTCATGCTAAGATAGCAGCACGATCTAGCGGATGAAGTTTAGTTCGATGGTCGATGTATGTAAAATCGATAGGTGATGTGTACACGCTTTGAAACATAGCAATTCATACTGCTGCTCTGTTCCCAAGACTTTTAAGCATAGCTAATCCTAATGCTGCTCTTAGCGACGTCGAGCTAAGGATTGATTACGTGACCGTGACGTCACGACCACGTGCTCTTGTTTGGTAAACATAGCCACGTGCTTTTTTGACAGCTGTCTTCTTGACGAACCCTAACCTCACTTTGAAGGACAATGGAGCGTCGTTAACCTCACTGCTGCCATCTTTACGGCGGTAAACCTCAAGGCTGCCACCTTTTGCATGTTATAGCGGGGAATTTTAAAAATCCAACAACGGAACATTGCTAACCTCACTCTTGCCATCTTTACGGGAGTAAACCTCAAGGGCTGCCACCTTATGCATGTTGTAGCGCGGAATTTAAAATCCAACAACAGAACATTGCTAACCTCACTCTTGCCATCTTGAAAAGTTCAGTGTTCCAAACACTAGTTCGAAAAACGTAACTCATCGCACCTCGGGGATTTTATTAGGTAAGACGTAACCCCTAGGTTCCATTCCTTGTTCTGAACATAAAACCATTTACCAATAAAGATTAATTTTCTACAAAGTACAAGCGTTCTTGCTGATAGCGATCGATGAGGTTGTTGCACCTTTAGCCCTTTAGCCCTTTAGCCCATTAGCCCTTTAGCCCATTAGCCCTTTAGCCAAGGAATGTGCGGTAAGGAGGAGGAAGAGTCCTTTCATCCTTTTTGCCCTTCTGATAAGATGTAACCCCTGGGTTCCATACCCTATCACGATTTTTTTTCAGCCATGTTTATGCGATAACTTGTTCGACTGATTTTTACACACAAGACGAATGATGGAAGGTAAATAATTTGAAGTTATACTTTGGCTATATCGTTTACCGAGCGAGTTAGCTGCGCAAATCATCAAAATTGTACTTTTGCTCTGAACACATCAAACAATGTTCTGATCATATGTTGAGGTTAACAACATCGATTACAGTGTTCGATTCTAGTCTTGTTATGTTTCATTCTGATCTTCTTAGAACGAGGGTACCCCCTAACATGTTCTAAACACATGTTGTATTGAGTACAGTGTTCGATTCTAGTCTTGATCACGTATTTCGTGTTCTGAACACATCGATCAATGTTCTGATCACATGTTGTATCGAGTACAGTGTTCGATTCTAGTCATGATCACTTATTTTGTGTTCTGAACACATCAATCAATGTTCTGATCACATGTTGAAGTTAACAACATCGATTACAGTGTTCTATTCTAGTCTTGTTATGTTTCAATCTGATCTTCTTAGAACAAGCGTATCCCCTGACATATTCTAAACACATGATGTATTGAGTACATTGTTCGATTCTAGTCTTGATCACTTATTTTGTTTTCTGAACGCATCAATCAATGTTCTGATCACATGTCGTATCGAGTACAGCGTTTGATTCTACTCTTCTTATGTTTCGAAAGTCTAAACATGTACAATAATGTTATCGCTGCACACGCTTGCCTTCGCGATGCAGGTTTAAACTTGTTCGATATAAAGCTATGCCTTGACATAAGAGGCGGAGGAGGAGGTAGAGAAGGAGGAGGAGGAGGAGGAGGAGAATGATAAGGCCTTAACAGCCTATGTATAGTCGCCATTGTTTTTAAAGATGATAGCTGTCAAAAGAATTTTTCAAATTATCCACCACCACATTTCAGCTAAAGAGGGCAGCAGGGTGCTCTGTTGATTAAGCACATAGAATTTCAAATTGCCCTCCACCACATGCATAACAGCAGCTGTTATCTTGCGCAGTAGCCTCTAAGCTAGCTTTCTTCATAAGAGTAGCCGCCATCTTGTGCGAGCACCCCTAGGCCGTCTCATAAGGAGCTATGTATAGTCACCATTTTGTGTCTGCCATCTTGCGTAAGCATCCCTAGGACGTCTCAAGGCATCTTGTTTCTCATAAGAGCAGCCACCATCTTGTAGAAATAGATAGCTGCGAATGGCAAAGGGCTTAAGTAGGAATCGAACCGTTGATCTCATCATTAGACTATGTTTTTTCTTGTTCCTGATACTACGAACCTACGTATTAGGCGGAAAAATTTTGTCCGTTTTGCTCTACGATGCATCGTTTTCGAGATATTTAACATTTTGCATTTAAGCCTCCAAATTTAATGAATCGAACCTGCACGGCACGTTATACTCTCTACCATAGCTAAACCTGATCATGTTACGAAGACTCGCTTCAATACAAGCTAAAACAGAGCAAATGCCAAAGGGCCTAAGTAGGAACCGAACCGTTGATCCCATCATTAGACTATGATTTTCTTGTTCCTCATACTGCGAACCTAGGTATTAGGCAGAAAAAGTTTGTCCGTTTTGCTCTACGGTGCACTGCTTTCGAGATATTTAACATTTTGCATTTAAGCCCTAAATTTAATGAATCGAACTAGCACGACACGTTAGCCTCTAAGCTAAGAGCAGCAGCCATCTTGCGCAAGCACCCTTAAGGCGTCTCATAAGGAGACGTGTATAGCCGCCATCTTGTGTCCGCCATCTTGCGCAAGCATCCTTAGGGCGTCTCTAGCCATCTTGTGCAAGGACCCTTAAGCCGCCTCATAAGAGCAACCGCCATCTTGCGCAAGCATCACTAGGGTGTCTCATAAGGAGCCTTGTATAACCACCATCTTGCGCAAGCATCCCAAGGGCGTCTCATAAGAACCTGTGTATAGCAGCCATCTTGCGTAAGCACCCTTAAGGAGTCATGTATAGCCGCCATCTTATGCAATTAGCGTCGAGAGAGGACTGCTGTAGAATTTTTCTTTTTAAATTATCCACCACCACATTTCAAAGGTATCTAGCTAAAGATAGCAGCACTGCGTATGACAGGTGACGAATTTACATCTAAAGAGGGCAGCACGGTGCTCAAAGATGGCGGATGATAGCTGTCAAAAAAGCACGTGGCTATGTTTACCAAACAAGAGCATGTGGAATTTGCCGCCACCACATTTCAAACTAAAGAGGGCAGCACTATGCTCTGTTGATTAAAGATGGCGGATGGTAGCTGTCAAAAAGCACGTGAGTTTGTTTCCAAACAAGAGCATGTGGAATTTTTCAATTTGCCGCCACCACATTTCAAAGGTATCTAGCTAAAGATGGCAGCACGGTGCTCTCTTGATTAAAGATGGCGGATGATAGCTAACAGAACTTTTCAAATTGCCCGCTACTACATGCTTAAGGTAGTAGCCATAAAGAGGGCAGCACGGTGTTCTGTAGATTAAAGATGGCGGGTGATAGGTGATGAAATTGTCCGCATGATAGCAGCACGGTGCTCTATTGATTAAAGATGGCGGATGACAGCTGTCAAAAAAGCACGTGGCTTTGTTTCCCAACAAGAGCACATAGAATTTTTCAAATTGCCGCCACCACATTTCAAAGGTATCTAGCTAAAGAGTACAGCACTGTGCTCTGTTGATTAAAGATGGTGGATGGTAGCTGTCAAAAAAGCACGTGAGTTTGTTTCCAAACAAGAGCACGTGGAATTTTTCAATTTGCCTCCACCACATAGAGGGCAGCACGGTGCTCTCTTGATTAAAGATGGCTGCTGTCACGTGGAATTGTCTGCTACCACAGGTATCTAGCTAAAGAGGGCAGCACTGAGGTTTGCGATGCAAGATGGCTGCTGTCAAAAAGCATTTTTCAAATTATCCGCCACCACATTTCAAAGGTAAGTAGCTAAAGAGGGCAGCACTGTGCTCTATGGATTAAAGATGGTGGATGACAGCTGTCAAAAAAGCACGTGGCTGTCAAAAAGCACGTGGATTTGTTTATCTCGAGCTAGTGAGGTTAAGTTGGTAGCACTAAGGTTTAGGCCCGCCAAGATGGCAGCACTGCCGATGACAGGTGACGCAAGAGGGCAGCACAGCGCTCTGTAGTTTAAAGATGGCGGATGGCAGCTGTCAAAAAGCATGTAGCTGTCAAAAAGCACGTGGCTTTGTTTATCTCGAGCTAGTTAGGTTAAGTTGGCACTACTGAGGTTTATTCCCGTCAAGATGGCAGTACTGAGGTTAGCGATGCGTTGTTGTCTGTCAAAAAGCACGTGGCTTTGTTTACAAATCTGTCAAAAAGCACGTGGCTGTCAAAAAACACGTGGCTTTGTTTACCTCATGCTAGTTAGGTTAAGTTGGCACTACTGGGGTTTAGGCCCGTCAAGATGGTAGTACTGAGGTTTGCGATGCGTTGTTGTCGATGACAGCTGTCAGAAAGCACGTGGCTTTGTTTACAAATCTGTCAAAAAGCACGTGGCTGTCAAAAAGCACGTGGCTTTGTTTACCTCGCGCTTGTGAGGTTAAGTTGGCACTACTGAGGTTTAGGCCCGTCAAGATGGCAGTACTGAGGTTAGCGGTGCGTTGTTGTCTGTCAAAAAGCACGTGGCTTTGTTTATCTCGCGCTAGTTAGGTTAAGTTGGCAGCACTGGAAGAGGCCTCTGGCTGAGGTGGAGGAGGCCACTGGGAGGCCACTGGCTGAGGAGGAGGAGGAGGTGGCCACTGGGAGGCCACTGGCTGAGGAGGAGGAGGAGGCCACTGGCTGAGGAGGAGGCCTCTTCCGAGAGCCGGAGGAGGAGGAGGCCGCCGAACCATCCAATTATACTACTCTATTGGTCAGATAGTTCTGCGTTACTGTGATCTCGTATACCAAGTTTATTATCAGTATTTTAGGCAATGGAATATTATAATATTTATAGTCTCGGGCAACGCAGTGTGGCACTTTTGAAGTTTATTATTGGTGGGTCGGCATACGGTTGCACATGACAGCTGCGCAAATATATTGGTCACACTGCAGTGGCGCACGAAGCGATGTCGCCGCCGATTGCACGAGACGTGACCTTTTTAGAAATGAGAGAGATGTTTTTAATGGTACCGCGATGATACAAGGTAGAAATGAAATCGGTCGAGAACAGGCGCATTTTTACCACACCGATTAAATTTACAATAAAATATATCATCACACAAAATGACACGAGATAAATCTACTACGAAGTTCTTATTATCGCGATGGTAGAAAATATGGAAGAAATCGGCAGACAAGAATCTCACTTTAAATACACCAATAGATGTTACAATAGTATACATCGTTGATAACACAAAAGATTTCGAGTAAAATCTATGAAATTTATTAAAATTCAGAAACGTTCTTCTTACCTTATTCACATTGCTAGAGGCTCTATAACCTCCAGATCACTGCCATCACTACCGTCGCTTTCGTTTTCGTAGTCGTCCATGCAGATCATCAACTCTTGACAGTCACTGATGATGCCATTTATTACCATTGCCGAGTTAATTAACACGCGAGGTTTGCCGCACTTTTAAATATTTGTTAGTAATTTCGTTGCTAGCCGCTGTAGGGCTTAGGGGTCTCGTTTCATCCCTCCCCTCCCTCTCTCTCGCCTGACATTAATTATCGTCAGTGAATTGCCTCCTGCGTTCCGGAGTAGTTCAAGTTTTCTTTCACTCTCGCATCTGCCGCGGCAAATTGCCTTCGTGCGACCCCTCGCTCAGTGCATTCTTACATGAGTGCATTTCCAAGAAAGTTTCTTAAGTAAAGTTCATGAGGTTTATGGTGGCTTTCAGTGAAGTGTGGTGCTGTAGTTTTATCTTGAATTGTGACCAAATCATTCACTGAAATGTACAAATGGAAACGTTGCGGCAATTTGCTCACGCGCGACCTCTCGCGCTCATTAAAAACTATCGTAACTTTACCAGATTTTGCGACAAAATTCATTATTTTTTTTACATTGAGAAAATATTGTTACTGGGTAATTATGTAAGTACTAGTCCAAAGGCAGCTACACAGGGTACATTTTAATATTTTTATCAGAGCATTCACCGCCAAGGGAAAATAGCAGCTCATTAAAATATGAAGCGTGAGCAATTTGCCTTCGCGCAACCTCTCGCGTGTTAATGGCTAAATTTTTTCCTCCATGAAGCCGCATCTCCCGGAACAGTCTTTCCACTTCAGTAATTTTAAAGGACTTGTTTGTGCGTACGAAATGTTTTAATTCACTCCATACCAACTCAATAGGGTTGAAGTGACAATGGTACGACGGCAACCGAACAACCTCGTGTCCTTGTTCCTTCGCTACCTCATCGACTGCATACGTCGGTGAAACCTGTTTGTTTGTTTTCACCAGTGCATATAAGGCTAATTTAGTCATACCCATATGCGCTGGGATATTTCTTGCCTGCAGCCATTCCACTAACTGTTCTTTGGGCGCTCGAAGTAGGGGTCATGTCCATTATTACGGACTGGTAAGGTGCATTGTCCATAACAATGACAGAAGAGCCTTTGAGCTGTTGCAAGAGCTCATTAAACCAATCCAAAAAGCGAACGTGCTCCATATCTTCGTGATAATCACCGAGTTTTTTTTCTATCGGAACATTAGAAGACCACCTTCCACAAAACCACTAAATGAACCTGCGTGCGCTATTATTAATGTGGCACCCTTCGCAGTCGGTTGATTACCGGAGCTTTTAGCACTGTCATCAGTCCAAGATTTAGCAAGGCACCCCCCAGCATTCACCCACGTCTCATCCAATCATTTTATCTCGTGGAGTCCGGCTCCATGCTTAAATGGTTAGCTAGCTGGCCTTTGGTCACAGGAGCCAGGGTTCGATTCCCGGCAGGGTCGGGAATTTTAACCGTCATTGGTTAATTTCGCTGGCACGGGGACTGGATGTATGTGTCGTCTTCATCATCATTTCATCCCCATCATGACGCGCAGGTTGCCTACGGGAGTCAAATCAAAAGACCTGGACCTGGCGAGCCGAACATGTCCTCGGACACTTCCGGCACTAAAAGCCATATGCCATTTCATTTACCTTGTGGAGATCATTACTGACAAGTTTATTCAGAAAAATACTCCTAGCCGTCAGCTTTTTTATATCTGAAACCTATGGCTCGCAGTACCGATTTTAAGGAAGTTTTCCCCGCGGAGAAAAACTTTTTCTGTCTAAGGGAGACTAGTAACTTTGCCACGATAGGTTGTTCCTCCCTGCTGTAATAATCGTACACGTGTCTTCGTATTGCACCAGCCTGGAAAGAATCAATTCCTGTTACATGAGATGGCTTAAATCGTTTCTTTCCCGGAGTGCTAAAGAACAAGTCCCCACTATCAGCCACATTTCCGCTACTGCTAGGTTTCCCAGTCCCTTTTTTCTTCAGTTCCTGGAGAAGAACATCTTTCTGAATAACAGCACCCTTTGAAAGTGCTAATGTTCGACTTGTACGTTCCACAACTTGATCTGCACGAACAGAGGGACGACCATGCAAGCGAATTCCCTCTCCCTCTCGTAAAACTCGCAAGTTCTCTGCACTAATTCACGTGCCTGACTATTAAGGGACACCCCTCGGCACTAAGGATTATCTCTTCGCGATTCATCACTATGTTATCGTTGCCGTGATATCACACTGCACTATTTCCAAATCCTTCACAGTTATCTCACAAAAAACACTTATTTCATCAACGCGCAAAATCACACCTGACCACGTGCTAGCGAAGACAGACAAGCGGCAACACTTCAGTACGGAAGTCAAGGCAGTTACAGGTGGCACCATTATACTAGCCATACTGCCAAAAATAAACAAATGAAAATAGTTCATCTTATACTGCAGCTCGATTAAACATTACATTTTTTAAAATGCTCATAATTTTGTATGTAAATGAAAGGTAATACGCACTATATGAAATTAAATTCGAACTAACATATGGTTAAGTGTAAGAGAGGGCCAAGAGCCCTAACTTCGCCACCTACAAATAAATAAACACAACAAATAAATAAATAAATAAATAAATAAAATGCATAACTTTATCTGACACAAAAAGTAATTGATTGGTCGTTCTGATTGACGGGTGACGTCCTTCATTTTTTTTGTAGTGTCAATATGAACTACAACTGTCAAGTGCAACCTTGTGTCGATCCACCTATACGTGAGAATTATAACAGTAATGTCGCATGGATGAATGGTATCCCATTTGTTTGTTACAATGATTGCCAGATGTTGATCTTATAGCTGAAGTACTGCAGTGCTCTTATGTCCATATTGTGGTAAAGTCTACGAAAATTTCAATTTGCAGTACCTGTCTGTAATTATTATTGAATCGGCCGGAGCTGAAAATCATTAAGTAAATATTGTACATTTTTTAAACAATCAATATTCTGAAGTACTGAAGCAAGGGTCTTCGAACGGCATAAGAAAGAATTAAGTCAGCCTTCTCTTCATACCAGAAACCACTGCTACGAGTAGCGCGATCGGAGGAGGGAAGGATTAAGTCAATAACTAGCTGACTTTCAGCGCCACCCACTGTGGGTGGGGTTGGTGGAATAACCATGGAGCCCTTAGCTGAGTCCTAGCATTGCTTCCGGTTACTTGTGCCAGGCTCCTCACTTTCATCTGTCCTATCGGACCTCCCTTGGTCAACCTTTGTTCTTGTCCGACTCCCGACGGTATTAGAGCTTTCGATACCTAGAGAGTCTTTCATTTTCACGCCCTTCGTGGCCTCTATCTCTCTCTTCATTTTTGGAAGAATAGGATCCCTTCTATTTTTGTCTCTGATTTGTGTTATATTTAGAGGATGGTTGCCTAGTTGTACTTCCTCTTAAAGTAATAAACACCACCATCTTTCAGCGCCGTATTCCTTACTTTATGTTCGCCACACTGCAAGAATTCCACATATTACATTTTTTCGCGGCATTTCCTGGTTGCACATTGTTTATTTTAGAAAACCTAATTACAGGAAGCGTGTGTTACTTGGGTAATACGTCTCCTAAAAGAAAAAGACAAGACAATCTTCACAAGAAAAACATCGTAAAAGATGGTCACAGAAATGATTTACCTTAAACAAAATGCTGTGGCAGAAACATGAATGAAAAGAAAACAAGCGAAGTTTGCATATTATTAAAAAAAGTGTAACGGACTTTAAGTGGCCAAATACGGCAAATGAAAGGGAGTCTTTGTAACATTCCGTCTTGAATATGTATATTATATCTGTAAAGTATTTCGGTGTTTTTAATGTTACAAATATATTTTTAGCCAAGTTATATGATGTGGAATATTTATTATGGATGACTTTATGCTATATTAAACTGACCATGAAGCTGAAAGACATTGAGTTATTTTCAAAATTCCAGAAATCGTTTATTAAATTACAAATAGCTTCCCACTAACACAAATACAATTAATAATGATAATAATAATAATAATAATAATAATAATAATAATAACATTAATATAGGATTTTTATGTTCTGTTCAGGTAATGACAGTTTTCTCTTCCCTGAAAAGTAGTGTAAACTGACGTAATGCATTTCAGTTGCGACCGATTCAATAATGCTCTGTTGTGATCACCTACCATTGCGCCATAATTTACAATTTAAATAGAACTGAAAGAAAAGGGTATCTCTAAGATCGTGGAACAAGCTCTGAGCTAAGACGTGTATTACAGTGGCATTTTATAAGCCAGGGCCTCTCAGGGTGCATGCGCCTGGTGTATGCAATGTGCGCTGTGCAAAAGTCGACTTCGGTTGGTTGACCAGAGTGCAGGCCTCCACTCCTCGATTTCGAGGAATAGCACTGTCTCTCTCTTTCCCAGCGCCTGTCTCGCTCTCTCCCCCAGTCTCCATCTTCTTCACCTGCTCCATTGTCCGACTCGTTGGTTTAAATGGTCAGCGTACTGGCCTTCGGTTCAGAGGGTCCCGGGTTTGATTCCCGGCCGGGTGTGGGATTTTAACCTTCACTGGTTGATTCCAGTGGCCCGGGGGCTGGGTGTTTGTACTGTCCCCAACACCCCTGCAACTCACACACCACACATAACACTATCCTCCACCACAAGAACACGCAGTTATCTACACAAGGCAGATGCCGCCCACCCTCATCGGAGGGTCTGCCTTACAAGGGCTACACTCGGCTAGAAATAGCCACACGAAATTATTACTTGCTCCGTAGCGCTCCAAATGCGAGCCGAGATGAGCCGAACTTAGCCGAGGAGCCCAGAGACGAAGCGTTAGTCCGAGCCGACCCGAGCGGGACCGATGCACTGTGCACAGGAACTCTGCACCGCTGTTTGCACGCGTGAGATTTTTGGTGCTTGAGAGGCCCTGGTTATGCATAAAAATCAGATGGGCTATCTGTGCTCCATTGTTCCTTCGTAGACTGATCCTTACATTTGACAATATAAAGGTGACTAAGGTACAAGCAGTGCTAGTAAAGCCGTTACTTATGCACCTAGCCCCTGTTATTATTTTATAGTATGGCTTTAAGTACTGAGAGTGTCCGAAGATTTTTTCGGCTCGGCAGTTCTATCGCTGCGTTTCCCAAGACAGTCCATGGGGGAGACCGACACGTAGCTCTGTGTAAGGGCGTATCTATGGCAGCAGGTGTAATCGTACGTGCTAGGAATGGGAAGGAAGTGACCATAGCCTCGAGAAGGATAATCTCCCAACTTTTAGCTGCCTCTGTGGATCAGTGGTAAGAGTATCGGCCTCCGGATTCCAAGATAGTGGGTTCAAACCCGGCAGAGGTAGTCGGACTTTTGAAGGGCGGAACAATTCATTCGACACTACATGTCCTACGATGTCGGGATGTACAAAAATCTCTGGTGACTCATTTGGTGTTCACCCGACGAAACTGAAGTTAATTAAATCTCAGCCACAGACGCCCAAGAGGGATTCTGCCATCTTGTAGGCCTAGAGTAAAACGGAACGTCGAAATTGACTAGTAGAAAGCCAGATGGCGTCGAATGAAAATGTCTGCACATGGTAGCTGAGGCTACACGATTATTATTATTATTATTATTATTATTACTATTATTATTATTCCAAATTTTGATTGGATTTTATTATTTTTTGTTCAGTGATAGCTGAAGCCATTTCTTTTCAGTTTCGACAAAGTTGATTTTTAAATGTTAGGTTCTTCAGTCTAACGAAACTAACTTTGGGTAATAAATTTATAAGTTTACAACTTTGTTACTTTTCCATGTATAATACTGTTACGATATGTTTTTCTTTTTCAGGTAATTTATAGATGTATTACTCAAAATTAACTTCGGCAAACCGAAGAGCCTAACAGTTAAAAAAGTAATAAAATGGGAAACCACAAAAAACAGTTTCGAAGATGGGCGATGGGGAATTGCAGCCCACCTGCCTCCCGAGTACAGAGCCATTAACTATAAGTGACAGTGCCGCAACGCACTGAGCTAACCTGCTCGGTAGTTGGATGCTTGTCAGACTGATATGTAATAACCCTTCTGCCTCAGTGAGGAAATCAACAGGAAACCATTCACTCCTCATTTCCCTTGCACACCCCTTGAGAGTCACTTAGGATTTCTTTTGACAGATGATGGTGAAGCTGTTGAGAATGCAACCAAATTTCGGCCTGAGTACTCAACATACATTTGGCCGTTGCAATGTCTGTCATAAGGAGAACTGGTTCCTATCTTCAATATGTTTACAATGACCCCTTCTTTACCATCAAGATATCCGAAACCGTAATTATTTGCACATCCCGTGTATACAGAGTGTCACATGTCGAATGGTGAAAATGGGTTCGAACCCCACTGTCGGCAGCCCTGAAGACGATTTTCCGTGGTTTCCCCATTTTCACACCAAGAAAATGCTGGGACTGTACCTTAATCAAGGCCACGGCCGCTTCCTTCCCACTCCTAGCCCTTTCCTACCCCTATCTGTGTCGGCGCGACGTAAAACAAATTGTAAAAAAAAAAGAATGGTCAATATTCAGGGATATGGCAGGAACGGTCATTTGAAGCAAGAAATTTCATATGGACATAAGTTATATGTCCTTTTCCGAATAGTTTCCGAGATAGAAGACATTTAACGTACATTTAATTTTGGGCTCGTGGCGCTCTAACCTCTTTAACGTTTTGAAATGGATACAAGTTTTCCGCATCTAAAGTTCGCCATACACGTGTTCGTGGGACATTGATACGTGTAGAAAATCTCCGTTTGTTGGTAGTAGGACTACGCTGGACCATTTCAGCAATGTGTTGCTGTTCCTGTACAGGTTGTTGAACTACACGTTTAGAAGAAATATAGGAACTTGGAAGAATTCCTGTTTCACACAATGTACTGAAAACTCTGGTAATCACTCTATGATCAGGAATTCGACGTGTCGGAAAGCACCGAAGGTATTCCTCGACAGTAGCAGGAGCACGACCCTGGCAGAAGCCGTATACATTCAAGATTCAAGATACCCGTCTCCCTTAATCTCGAAAATCATAGATTAGGGAGAGGGTATTATTTATTGTAATCGTTTCATAGTTTCATAATTTGTGATACATGCCGTATACAAAATTAGGAGGAGTAACTTAAATAACTATTGTGAATAGTGTTAATAATTGGCACATGCGATGAATGTTCATATAAAGTAGGTGCATATAAATTGAACAGAGAATACTATAAACTGAATGTTGGAATTTCATTCATATGTAGTATTATGGCAGAAAAAAACCAAAACATCTATTTATAATGATATCTTTTCAGATTATCAAAGATAATATTGCCTTTGCAGGCTGTTAAGAAAAGAGAGAAAACGGAAATTATTACTCGACAATACATAAAACTAGTAGAACTACTGTAACGAGGTAGTTCCATGCTATCCCTTAAGCCTATGTACCTAATGGCTCTAGACTTCAACGGAGTTATATTGTCTAGGTTACCTTAGGCACAATTCGGTTCCTGGCTGACATGTATCACATCCTTTCCTTCCTTCAATTTCCTGCTCCACCTTCCCCTAATAATGTTAAATAATTTTGCAATTCTATCCGGGTGCATCCATTCTCTGTTCAATAACTTTACAATTGTATACAACTGATTTTCGTTCCCAATTTTCTTTACATCCTCATCGTCTATGAATTTTTCTCGTATTTCCTTTGTCATAGGGCAATCTTTTATAAGGAGTGCCCATCCCATCTCTTCAGAGCATATTTATTTTCATCCCTGTTCCTTCTATATGCTTTATTTTCATGTATCCCCATTAACCACCATATTATACCCTTCATTCTCTTTTTTGTTATAAACTCTACGTTTATTCTCATTCTCCCATATATATTACAAAATTCTTCTAATTATCTCTTACTTCTACATTGTGCATCAATGTCTTGTTTTTCAATATCCTTAATTCTTAGAACTGGAGCCGTATACATAAAGAGTGCTCACAAAGTCCATATACACCTATATTATATTAAATTAAATTAAACTCAAACTGAAATGATATAGAAGTACATATACTCGTTATTTATTTCTCCGTACTGTTCATACAACATATCTTAGGAATCTAAAACATCCATATGTGTCTCTCCATTGTTTCTGCACAGCTGAATACGCTGCCATATCCTGATGCTCGTATTAAGCAACATCCTTAAGTTCACTTAGTGATGGCAAAACATTTCAGAATATCGATATATCGTTTTTTCGATACATCGGTGTTAATATATCGATGTCATTGATATATCGGTCTTCAAAATATCGATATATCACCGATACATCATTTTTTTTTAATATTGGTGCTATTATCCATTATTGTAAGTCTAATATTTAACACAATGATTATAGGATTCGGTAGATTTAATAAGTCTTGACACAGATAAGAAAACAAGCTTAAAACAATGACCAAGTAACATGAATGTTTCACTACAATGACACATTATGAAAACATTTACTGCCGAAAGGTGTTATGATCAATAGAAATACAGTATTTGCAAGGTGTCTAGTAATGAGCTAATAACTTACACCGAAAAGTCATATGAAAAAACCACAAACGTATAATTTGTGTACGAATTATTACAGCTCTTCCCAATTTCTTCCTCAGCACTGCAATTCCATTTGTTCGTGGAAAAACACGATGATGATCTTAGGTCTAATTCCAATACCACTTAGGTAAGCCATTTAGAAAAAGCAGCTTGGATAACAGTTTGCCACCTAATCGGTTTCTCTTTTCCGCCTGACTGTAACTCCCTACAAGGTACGCACAATGAATGAGTTGTGATATTATCACTGTATTCACCGAAGTGAATTGAGAAATAAAAATGTCATAACTTTATCATGCAAATTTGAAAGGGCTTGAAAGAGCATCAAATCATAGCCAAAAGTATTAAATTAGATAGAAATCTCGGTATATTGGGCACAAAATATATATATCGGACCTCTAAATATCGATATTTCCGATATATCGATATTCGTTTGCCATCTCTAAGTTCACTGTCTGTAAAGTTTCGCGCACTGCATATTTTCAGATCAACAATTCCAACAGACTGCTGCTTCCTCACCTTTTCCTTGATGTAACCCCAGAGTGCGTTATCGGGTGTTGTTAGATCAGATCATATTTTTAATTGATATGCCACTAATTTTTCGCTAATGAATGCACACAGCGGCCAGCAAATATTCCTCAATCGTATAATCACTTGTATCAGCCATTCTTTCAATATCTTTGCACCAATTGCTGTCAACAATCAAAGTCGATAACAATGGGTATTTGACAATAGAAGTAAATAATGAGTAGGGGTATACGGACTTCGTTAGCACTCTGTATACCAAATCTGTATATTCCTCATTGGTGTTATGTACGACATTTTAGCCAGCGCGTGTATAACACAGTCGCTTCTCTCTGATACTCTCTTAATCGCTCGCACTATTTCACTCACAACACACGATGGACAACCGCGCGTTCAACGGGCTAGTTTAATGCCAGAAAGACATCCAGAGCAAAGAGTTTGAAAGCAACGAGGTAGGTTGGGTTAAAATAAAACGTCAAAGAGGTTGGATGGGTGAGACACATACGTGCGCGCCAGTAGCCCAAAGTAAATATGTATTAAAAGTGTTCTATCCTGGGAACCGTTCGGAATATGGCATATGCCCATATGAAGATTTTTGCTTCAAATGATCGTTTCTGTCATATCCCTGAATATTGACCATTCCTCCTGAGACACCCTGTATACGACTTATGAATCTTCTTACTCAATTCCTTACCAAATAGAGCAATACTTCGGCCATAAATATCCTATCTTTCTCACAGCTCTTCATCCGAGTGTTGAGAGATAAAATTTAATAAACTTTTCCTTGAGATACTGCTAGTAAAACTGAGGGAAGAATAATTACAGTCGATATCATCTTCAGAGCAGTAACGTCTTACCAATTAGAGAGAGAGAGAGAGAGAGAGAGAGAGAGAGAGAGAGAGCATCTCCGTGCTTTGTATTAATGAAGAAAGAGGACTGTCTGCAGAATTAAGTGGACTAATTCTCTCTTATCCAGAATAATTACAGGCATATAAAAAGATTGATTGTTAAATCATTGGCCACGAAGTTCTCACAAAGCACCCTTATTGGTTTGTGGGAGCTTAAACATTTTTCATATATCCCAACGGAACGCTGAAATGGAAGTATAGTCAAGGACAGGCGGTAAATAATTACTATCGTTTTTCAGTCTACTTTCTATAAATTTCGAATGAATACAGCTCGGCTCCTATTCACAATAGACTAATTAAGTTTTCACCACATACATGCAGAATGTTTTTAACTTTTTAGAACTGCTACGGATTTCTTTTGAAAATACATAAAATTAATTTCGTTTCACGCCTGTTTCTCTCTAGGTACAATGTTCTCATACAATTATACATCTGCATGTACTAAAAATTTAGATTGGATATGATATATGCGATCTACTAAACAAAAAAGTATTTTTAAAATTGCCTGTTATTTAGCAAAATACTTTTCTGTTTATGCAAACTTATTTCGCATACATTTTTTTCATTAATTTAAATAATCGTCCGCCTCTGAGGTGTAGTGCTTAATGTGATTAGCTGCCAACTCCGGAGGTCCGGGTTCGATTTCCGGATCTGCCACGAAATTTAAAAAGTGGTACGAGGGCTGAAACGGGGTCCACTCAGCCTCGGGAGGTCAACTGAGTAGAGGTGGGTTCGATTCCCACCACAGCCATCCTGGAAGTGGTTTTCCGTGGTTTCCCACTTCTCCTCAGGCAAATGCCGGGATTGAACCTAATTTTAAGGCCACGGCCGCTTCTTTCCCTCTTCCTTGTCTATCCCTTTCAATCATCCCATCCCCCACCAATGCCCCAGTTCAGTATAGCAGGTGAGGCTGCCTGGGCGTGGTACTGGTCATCCTCCGCAGTTCTATCCCCCGACCCAATGTCTCATGCTCCAGGACACTGTCCTTGAGGCGGTAGAGATGGAATCCCTCGCTGAGTCCGAGGGAAAAGCCAACCCTGGAGGGTAAGCAGATTAAGAAAGAAAGAATTTAAATAATCGAAATAATTTCAATTTAAACAATATAATATTTTTCTCACCACCTTGAGGATGGTTTCAAGAGTACACATAGGAAAATAATAATCCTGTCTCAAATTGACCTGAATATATGAAAACTCATTTTTATGCATTTTCAGAAAAGATCAATTGTAGGTGAACTAATTGTATTAGAATTTGTAAAATGTTTAATAACTCTTCAGGATATTCTACATGATTTGGTGCAAATTTCATTAGTGTGTTGTGAATAGGAGCCATCCTGTATTAGTTTCAATTTTTCCCAGAACGGGCTGCGAACTGATAGCAATGACTTACTTTTTGTTCTGGTTTCCGTGGGAGCTTAAACATTTTCCAGATGTACCAAGGAAACACTGAAATGAAAATATAGTTAAGTGTGGAGGAACCTAAAATATTTGCTGAGTGTGAATAAAATATCCACTCGCTTTGTTCCTTTCGGTTATTGAAGGAGCATTATAGTTAAAATTGCTAGTCAAAACCATTAAAATTTGAACGACAGATGTTATGGAAACTACATAAAAATATGTCTGCTACTTTCAAATTAACAGAAATGATAGTGAGAAATTAATTAAATATAGGCGTACCCGTAGTGGTTCAGGCACCACAGTCTGAGAACTGCTGGGTAGACTATTGACATGCGCAATAACAGAACTCAGAATGACCGAGTGAGATGGCCGTGCGGTGAATGTCAAGTAGCTGTGAGCTTGCAGTCTGGAGATGGTGGGTTCGAATCCTTCATCGGCAGCCTTGAAGATGGTTTTCAGAGGTTTCCTATTTTTGCACCAGGCTGCACCTTAATTCTGGTCACGGCCGCTGCCATCCTAATCTTATCGCTTTCCCACCCTTCCGTCTCCGTAAACCTTCTATGTGTTAATGCGACGTTAAACCACTAGCAAAACGATATACTGTTAGTAGGGCGGAGTTCAGTTGTTCGTCACTAGATGTCACTGAAGCAAAATGTTCAAAGGGTTAACCTTTCTTTGTTGTTACAAGTTGTTTTACGTCACACCGACACAGATAGGTCTTATGGCGATGATGGGGCAGAAATGAGGTAGGAGTGGGAAGAAAGCGGCTGTGGCCTTTATGAAGGCCTTAATTTGCCTGGTCTGAAAATGGGAAACCATGCAAAACCATCTTCAGGGCTGCCGATAGTGGAGTTCGAACCTACTATCTTCCAAATACAGGATACTGGCCGCACTTGGGCGACTGCAGCTATCGAGCTGGGTCAAAGGGTCAAAGGGTTATCTAAGTCTAGGGAAGACCATTCTACACGTCACAATTATTATTATTATTATTATTATTATTATTATTATTATTATTATTATTATTATTATTATTATTATTATTATTATTATTGTACCGGGCGGTACACCTCCACGCCGCTAATTCAAACTTTGCGCCAGTTGAAACTCCCCTACTGGAGGAAGTCTGAACTTTATCTAAGGTGTTAATTTTCAAGTTTCTCAGAAGATGTCACTACTTGGAAATTTTGGAGTTTCTGAACTAGGTCGTTTTCGATGTATTTTTTTTTTACCTGTAGTAAGAAGTGTGAACTTTCTTTTCTAGAGGACTCTACTGAAGAACTACAATGGTGCACCCTAGTGCGAAGTGAAAGAACTGTTTTTTTGGAGAAATTTTTATTTCAAAAGTTTGTTCCTGGTTGAATTTCTTTCAGTCATTGTTTAAGTTGGCAATATTAACCCTTTCTTTCCCCTTGTTTTGAATTTAGCCAATCCCGAATTTCTGGAATTAATTTTCCACCAATTATGTGTTTCTTCTTCATATTGTGTAGGGGTTTTCTTGGTTATCCAATAAAATTATTGTGGGTGGGTGTTTTCATTCCTGAAACGCCTCGAACTTTCCACGAGAGTGTATAAACTGCTGATTTTCGGGTCGCTGCGCCACTTCAGTACCAACTTTCAAAGTGTAAAGTACGTAGCAGGGGGCGGGAAGCGCCTCTTTCTTCGGGCAGCAGTTCAACAACAAGGTAATGGCCGTTTAATAACTTCTTTTCTTGCTAGCTCAGCTCGGGGCGGGTCCGAAGCTTTTCCACCATGTAACTTTTCCCTAAAATGTAAAGACTCAGCATCTATTCTCTTTTAAAGATACATATTGGGATAGAGAGTGCTTAACCCTCTCGAGCTCCCACTCATATTGTTTTGAGGTGAACTTATTTTTCACAACCGATTCTTCCTTAACGTAATGTAAATTGTTTCTTTCTAAAGTCACCTCTTTAGTATGGGATTAGCCCTTGCATTAGCGGCCTAGAGCCAGATTAGGTTTTAAACAAAATGTATTAGAAGTGCAGATCGCCTCCTCTCAAATTGGTATTTTAGAGGCCATGTAATTAACCTTTTCTCACTTAATAGGCCTCAGTAGGTTGGGTATTTTACCCCTGTGTTTATGTCCTTAGAGGACAACTTGAAGGTGGAGTTTGGTGTGGCCTTTGATAGGCTTAAAGTTTGAGAGCGAGTGGCTCTTTCTTGAAAATTGAGTGTTGTATGCCTCGAGGAGGCTTTTCTGTGTAATTTGGAGCAAGTGCTCCTGGGCATGAATGGGGTTTTCTGCCCCTCTGTTAAAACTTATTTTGGAGTAAAGTGGGGCTAATTGCCCAAGAATTGTGAGTTCGGGGCTCGAAGCCCAAATCCAGTAAATACTGTAATTGTACTTTTGTTGCCTTGCTACTCTGTACCTGCCATGCTTGTTATTTCCTGATTTTCAAAAGAAAATATAACCTTGTTATATTTTAAATTAATTTTAATTTCGTAGCCTGAGACCTGTTCACCCCCGCACCTTCTTTCACCTCTGCTGTTCCACAGGAACCTCGGAACAATTATTATTATTATTATTATTATTATTATTATTATTATTATTATTATTATTATTATTTGTGCCCTACTGCACTATAAAGTTCCGTCCAGGCGAAGGCCGGTCTCGAACCCAGAGTACAGTAGTGAACGAACTCTCACAGACGTGAGCTGGTGCACATAGTCTTACCTGAACACTGTCCTCTTCAATCAGCCGGGAGAGCGCTCTTCTCAGGGATAACATGGGTACAACGGGGCAACATAAAGATAAAACACTAGGACATGTGCCTACTCAGGTAAGAATTCGACTAAATTAAAAAATTAAAATAAAATATCTAACAGAAAACACCGCTGCATTCAAAGTTTAACAAATAGGGATTTATTACATAAAATTGAATTATTTACAAATAAAAGATCATTTCAATATGAGATGGAAAAATGACGCTGAGCCGATGACTATCAGTTCACTGCCTTCATGAAAACACGTGAGCTGCAACAAGCATGTAACAATGGTGTAAGTAACGAAGTTTTGGAAGATGGATATCTGCTTAATTACACAAAAACAATGATTCCCATAAAAATTTACAATGCCTCGCGCCGTCGAACCCCGGTGCCAACAAAATCACCACAAAAATTTACAATGACCTGACTCGGTCACGAACCCTAGTCCTATGACAGGTAAGGTGTCCAAGATACCTATGCAAACAATATGAAAGAATCCAATCAACACATACAAGGGTGTCATTATAAAACGGGCCAGTGTTAAAATATTACGTAAAACAAATAGGACATAAAACAAATCTCTCTCTGCTTTCAAAACAAGAAGGTCGTTTCTTCCCCTCCTAGCATACTTGAAATACTGCAGACGACCAACACACCAGCCTGTGACGTCAAGCTCAATGACCTCCATTCTCACCCCTCCACTTGCGGCAGTCCCCTAATTTATGAGCTCCAGCGGGGAGACAGGCTAAAGTCTTGCCTTTCAAAAGAACACTTCACGTAGTCAGCTGCTAAAGCCATCATTTAAATATACCTGGGCTATCTGCCCTCGTCTCCATACCTTCAGCAATCTCGCTCATCTTACTAATGCCTCTCATGGGCTAAATCCTGGTGCTACAAAACACTAATCATTAAGCGATCGTCACATTGCCATACTAGGCGTTTCCGAAATATATTCAATAAACTCTCAATGGTTGGGCTCTCTCATACCAACTGCAAATTTTACTTCTGCCTCTTATGGGCTCAAATCTCTTAAATATTTGGACTCGCTCACTCTATCAGTGAATCTGGGTGAATTCCTGGTCACGACTTGGTCACGATTTGGTCATAACTATACACTTCTACGTCTGCAGAAACAAATGCCTGAATGTGATCTAATAAAAGTACCTATCTGTAGACTAACCTCCTATGCCCAAATGAGTTCAATCAGACCCTTACAAAAACACGTACTTTAAAATAACGCAATTACAATGAACCATAACTTCGCTAACAAGGACTTTACAAATAACATCTACCTTAAAGTACGGGGTTCGAGTTTGAGGCCTAGCTCTATATTACAAGGGAACTTCTCCTATTACCACAAATCAGTTGACTGACGGCCCCCATATTCCTATCTAAATTTAAATGACATGCTTGAAACAGAATTGGAAAGCTCTGACCTTAATTTAGAGAACATAGCGGAGCGGCCATCCCTGTGGACCACTGGATCTACCACATTCTGATAGACTGCAGAGCTGTCATCAGAGACTGTTGACCACTTGGAGACATTCTTGCTTGTGTGGCGTCTTCGTACAGCTCCCTCTGTAGTCGGAAGGTGTCCTCTTCGATGTTGTGCTGGTCAGGTGCTCCCAACGTTCCTGGATCGATGCCCGTTGTTGTGTTGGCTTCAGCTCCTGGTTGTGGCTTCTTTGCAATGATGCTGTCAAACACTCGTTCTGACTTGATGCTGGGGTAACTGAAAATAAATTCATATATTACAGACTGTCCAAACTCGATGCCTGTCTTCACTGTTAGCGTGTCTCACACGTCACACTGACCAAGTCTCGTTCAGAGTTTTAACCTGGTACACAATAGTTTCTTCATTACTCTCAGTCACTGTTCTATCACCCTATCACATGGACAACATATAGTTTTAGAATTCCTAACCTGAGCCAATAATAATTCTAGCATTTCGTCCGCAATCCCTTGACCTCACAGAAATATGGAGCTACTAGTTCATTAGTCTCTTATAAGCAGTACCTCATCTCCCCATAGCATAATCTCACAGGTAAAATCTTCAATTCCTCTGAATATTCAAGTTGATTACTTACATCTTTGCAGACATAGCAGTACAGGTAGTCGGTGTAGCTTGAAGACAAAGCGTTGTTCTCAGCACCAACACGCAGTATGACGATTCGTTCCCGCAGCTTCTCGGTCCAAGAATGACTCTGATATGCCCTGGCGGCCTTAATTTATAATTCCGGGTAGCGTCATCAAGCCGCTTGGCTGCGTGTAATCTTAGCGTGCCCGGGAAACTTTCCCGCATTAATTATATCATGGGCTCAAATTAGCGAATGCATTAATTAATGCAGCCCTAATGCCTATCAAAATAAAGCGGAAATAATACAGGTTGCAATTCTTGTCTCAAATCCAATGCAACTCTTCTGTAACCAAAGATATTAATTTATTTCATTCTTCCCTCCTAGAATAAGTTTAGCCGGGAACTGGAAAGCGTCCCCAAACTTCATCAAGAGGCTTGGCTTGGGACATAACTTCTTTTAATGAGTTCTGGAGATTTCTCATAATGACGCTCGCTCTCACTTCACATAAGAACGCTTCTTCTGGACCCCTTTATGACATATACTGTAAGACATCGGCTTCGTGGGTGGCCTAGTATGATTCCAATATCCAATCCTCAAATTAATACAATTGCTCCAATGAACAGAATGGTTCATATTATTATTATTATTATTATTATTATTATTATTATTATTATTATTATTATTATTATTATTTTACCTGAAATTTCTCATAACAAATAATACGGTTTTTATTCCTCTTATTCATTAAAACAATGTCTGGCTCCATGGCTAAATGGTTAGCGTGCTGGCCTTTAGTCACAGGGGTCCGGGTTCGATTCCCGGCAGGGTCGGGAATTTTAACCATCATTGGTTAATTTCCCTTACACGGGGGCGTCGCCTACGGGAGTGAAGTCAAAAGACCTGGACCTGGCGAGCCGAACCCGTCCTGGGATCTCCCGGCACTGAAAGCCATACGCCATTTCATTTCATTAAAACAATTTTCATTTTCAGTATCCTACAAGTGAACTTTCCGTGACAGTAAACAAATTTTAGCATCCATGGAAAGAAAATACAAATTACATGAATAGCGTAGTGAAAGCCGTTCGTAGCCAAAGAAGAAAAAATATATTTCCCTCCAACCCAGAAGGAAAGGAATATATATATTTGCTATTTGCTTTACGTCACACCGACGCAGATAGGTCTTATCGCGACGATGGGATAGGAAAGGCCTAGGAATGGGAAGGAAGCGGCCGTGACCTAGCATTTGCCTGGTGTGAAAATAGGAAACCACGGAAAACCATCTTCAGGGCTGCCGACAGTGGGGTTCGAACCCACTGTCTCCCGATTACGGGATACTGGCCGCAATTAAGCGACTGCAGCTATCGAGCTCCGTAAAGGAATATCACTTCTCAGTATCTGTTACTGCTGCGCTGTCGTTGCTTCAGAGGCTGTGTTGGCATAGAATTAACGATATATCTATATATATAAAGTAGCTTGTCCTGACTGACTGACTGATTCATCATCGCCGAGCCAAAACTACTGGACATAAAGAAATGAAATTTTGGGGATATATTCATATTAAGATGTAGGTGCTCGCTAAGAGAGGATTTCTGGATATTCCGTCGCTAAGGGGGTGAAAAGGGGGGTGAAATTTTAAAATGAGTATGTCTATATCTCAAAACTTTAAAAGTTTACAGATGTGAAAATTGGTATTTAGAATCTTCTTTAAAAATAAGGAAACACGTATTTTTTTTTGTTTTCAGACAATCCCAATAGGAGGGGTGAAAAAGGGTGAAAAATGGGTTGAATGCCTTTAATCAGGATACCGCTTCTTATATCTCAGAAACTGAAGATATTACAGACCTAAAAATTGGTACTTTTGATCGCTGTCAAAAATAAAGAAATACATAAATTTTTTTTGGAAAATCCAATTAATGCGAGGGTGAAAGGGGGGGGTGAATTTTTAAAATGAGTGCATCTATATCTCAAAAGTTTTAAAGTATAGAGATGTAAAAATTGGTATTTAGAATCTTCATTAAAAATAAAGGAACACGTATTTTTTGTTTTCGGAAAATCCCAATAGGAGGGCTGAAAAGGGGTGAAAAATGGTTTGAATGCCTTTAAAGAGAATACATATATCTCAGAAACTGAAGATATTACAGACCTCAAAATTGGTACTTTTAATTGCTTTCAAAAATAAAGAAACACATATTTATTGTTTTTGGAAAATCCAATTAATGCGAGGGTGAAAAGGGGGGTGAATTTTTAAAATGAGTACATCTATATCTCAAAATTTTTAAAGTTTAGAGATGTAAAAATTGGTATTTAGAATCTTCATTAAAAATAAAGGAACAAGTATTTTTTTGTTTTCGCAAAATCCCAATAGCAGGGGTGAAAAGGGGCGAAAAATAGGTTGAATGCCTTTAAAGAGAATATTTATATCTCAGAAACTGAAGATATTACAGACCTCAAAATTGGTACTTTTGATCGCTTTCAAAAAGAAAGAAACACATATTTTTTGTTTTTGGAAAATCCAATTAATGTGAGGGTGAAAAGGGGGGTGAATTTTTAAAATGAGTGCATCTATATCTCAAAAGTTTTCAAGTTTATAGATGTAAAATTTGGTATTTAGAATCTTCTTTAAAAATAAAGAAACACGTATTTTTTTGTTTTCGAAAAATCCTAATGGGAAGGGTGGAAAAGGGTGAAAAAGAGGTTGAATGCCTTTAATGAGGCTACTTATATTTCAGAACCTGAAGATATTACAGGCCTGAAAATTGGTATTTGGGATCTACTTTAAAAATAAAGAAACAGGTATTTTTTCGTTTTTGGAAAATCCAAATAATGGGGGGTGAAAAGGGGGGGGTGAATTTTAAAAATGAGTGTGTCTACATCTTAAAACTTTAAATGTTTACAGATGTAAAAATTGGTGTTTAGAATCTCCCTTAAAAATAAAGGAACACGTATTTCTTTGTTTTCTCTAAATCCCAATAGGAGGGGTGTAAAAGGGTGAATAATGGGTTGAATGCCTTTAATGAGGATACATATATCTCAGAAATTGAAGATATTACAGAACTGAAAATTTGTAAATGGGATCTCCTTTAAAAATAAAGAAACACGTATATTTTTGCTTTTGGAAAATTCAATTAATGGCGGTTAAACAAGAGTGGCAAATTGGGGTGAATTTTTTGAAAGACTATATCTACAGAATATCTGAGAAGCGTAAAATGTTACAGACGTAAAAAGTGGGTATTTGGAATCTCCTGTAAGTGTAAAGAAACATAGGTGATTTGTCTTTGGAAACTCCACTTAAGGCGAACTAAAAAGGGGTGAAGTTTTAAAATGAGAATTTCTACAGTATATCTCAAAAAACTTAACATGTTACAGAGGTGAAAAATGGTAATTTTTTATTCTATTAAAAATAAAGAAACGTGTATTTTTAGTTTTCGGAAATACCACTTGGGTACTGGGGGGGGGGGTGTAAAAGTGACTGAAAATGGTGTTGAATTCTTTTAATTAGGCTACTGATATCTCAAAAATGAAGATGTTACACACGTGAAATTTGATTTTTGGAATCTGCTTTAAAAGTAAACAAACACGTATTCTCGGAAAATCCAATGAAGGGGGTTTGGGGGGTTAAAGGATTGAAAAAATTAATTGATTTAATTGTATGAGAATACATACATCTAATAAAAGCTAAAGTTGTTACAGACGTGAAAATTGGTATTTTGATCTTCTTTAAAAACAAAGAAAAGCGCGTTTTAGGGGGGAAACAATCTTGGGGGGGCGGGAGTGAAAAGAAGTTGAATTCCTTTCATGAGGACACATAAATAAAAAACTGAAGAGGTTAGAGTGGTGTTTGGTATTTAGAAGATCCTTTACTATTAAAGGAACAAGTATTTTTTGCCTTAATATCACTTTGTGAGGGGGAGGGAGTGTGAAAGGAAGTTAAAAAAGTGAATTATTTTTAAGGGGATACTTATATCTCAAAACGAAGGTAATAAACGTGAAAATTGGTATTTGGAATCTCCTTTAAACATAAAGAAACACGCCATCTTTTAATTTTTGGGGGGTGGGGGTAAATAAACTTAACGGCGGTGGGGTGTAAAAGGTGGTGAGACCAATTGATTTTACTGTTCGTAATGTACTTATAAGGAGCCTCCGTTGCTCGGGCAGCAGCGCGCCGGCCTCTAACAGCTGGGTTCCGTGTTTCAAATCCCGGTCACTCCATGTAACATTCGTGCTGGACAAAATGGAGGCGGGACAGGTTTTTCTCCGGATACTCCGGCTTTCCCTGTCATCATTTAATCCAGCAACAGCGTCCAATATTTCATTTCATTTGTCACTCATCGATCATTGCCCCAGAGGAGTGCTTCGGCAGCCGGCACAATTCCTATTGTCGCCGCTAAATGGGGGCTTTAT
The DNA here is from genome assembly GCF_040414725.1 of Anabrus simplex. NCBI lineage: Eukaryota > Metazoa > Arthropoda > Insecta > Orthoptera > Tettigoniidae > Anabrus > Anabrus simplex. The sequence continues at coordinate 83,648,950 of NC_090269.1, forward strand.
TCATTCTTATTTACATCCTTATTAAAACCCCTAAATACCTTCATAACCATATGAATAGACCTGTAGTCTTTACTTACTGCATCGTTAGTGTGAAAACCGCGATGAAGATATTTCCTTATTTTGATACCTAGGTACTTACAGTGATCCTCATTGGGAAGCCCAGCCAACACAGTAATTAAAGGTAAGGGGACTTTTCTTCATAGTGGAACTTACAATATGATTATTGAACCCATGACCTTTGGAACAAAAGGGTTCATTGTACATCCAGCTTGCCATCATACTATTGTCTGCTGTCCATCTCAAATCGTAAGTCATTCCTCTAGAAATGATCTTACCGAGCTCGATAGCTGCAGTCGCTTATGTGCGGCCAGTATCCAGTATTCGGGAGATAGTAGGCTCGAACCCCACTGTCGGCAGCCCTGAAGATGATTTTCCGTGGTTTCCCATTTTCACACCAGGCAAATGCTGGGGCTGTACCTTAATTAAGGCCACGTCCGCTTCCTTCCCACTCCTAGCCCTTCCCTGTCCCTTCGTCGCCATAAGACCTATCTGTGTCGGTGCGACGTAAAGCAACTATCAAAAAAAAAAAAAATCTTGAGAGTATCTGGTCCTCGATTTCTGTTTATTGTGACTATATGTTGAATAATTACAAATTAAATACGTTAGATAATGCAAGTGTATAAATAAATGAACAATCAAATACATACGTAGGTATTCATTACCTACAGAGAGAACTAAACTTTCAGCATAGAAGAATAGTATTTCATTTCAGGATACAAACTCATTAAGGAGGTAGTTTATAAATATAACGGTTGTTGCCTTCATCATAACAATAGAGTTTCCTAAATATATTACTGAAGTCAAGTGAAGCACAATATTACAACAAAGAAGGTATATTATATAAAGATGTCTGTGTGCGCATTGTGATAAATTTATGTAAAAACAAGTGCAGAAGGTGCGATAATAAGAAAGCGACAAACTTGTCGTGGAATATAACTGTTGATTGGTGCATCTCTCTGGTATTTTGATACCGGATAGCTCACTGGAGTCATCACAATCACCGTTATCACCATCGTCATGAATCTACCCCAATTATTCTATGCGCGCTCTAATTGGTAGCGTGCGTTTGTGTCAGTGGGGCATCTGCCTGATTCTGACATTAGTTCCACCTATTCGTGACGGCCTACTTGCTTTAGTATTTCCTGTATTACTTCCCATGGTCAACTCGCGTTCTCTTCTAAACCCTATGCATTAATTTTGCGAGGCCATGTGCGCTTTCATATTTACAGTCATCATGGCGTTCCCCTTTCTTCTTTTGCCGAAATCATCATTCTTCTAAAAACTGGAACCCTTCAAGGGTAATAAATGAGTGTGTTTCATCTTGTCGATAATTTCACGAGTGCGCAGCTCGAAGGGAATTATCTGAACAAGATGAAACCACGAGTTAGATAGATATATAAAGCCTTTATTTTCTGCGGCGAAGTTAGAGCTCCTGGCCCTTTCCTACACTCAACCACACACATATTATTACTTTATTCATTCAATGCCACTGATAAACTAAAAATACTAAGAACTACAAATAACACTAGTGTTTATGACAAAAATATGAATATACAGTATACACAAAAAGAAGAAAGAAAGAAAAAAGGAACTGCCTACATAACACAGATTTTAAAAATGCTCTTTTCAATACACAACGAAAGTAAGAATACCAGTAATCTTCACAAAAATATTAAATGAAATTTACCTAATTGTATTCTTGCAATATTAGATCTAAGTTAAATGGTGTAATTACTACTAGCTATGCTTACTTCCAATTAATAAATACAGTTTTAATTTAATTAAATTATAACATTAACCCAATATTTTATTTTATTGTACAATAATCTCATAACATCATTTTCACACACAATCACTCGTTCACTCATACAGGTACCTTGCTGGAAGCACTTAACGAGGAGCTGCTGGTAAAAGGTTTTAAAAATTGTCGTTGGTAATACTATTTAGAGAATGTAATGTATCATAAACAATATCAGTAAAGTGAAAATAACATAGGCTACGTATTTTCGTCTGGTTGCCTTTCTTTCGGGCTTATTCCGCTCCACATGCTTCTTTTCCTCAAACACATGATTAGCTTAGAACTGATTTTGAGCTTCTGGGGACATTAACATTTTCTCTCTCTCATTGTCATTTACTTTTCCTCCGCAATTTTTCCTCCATTTGCACGATGATTTCAGAACCGTAGCAGGTATAACTTTCCTTTTCGATGTTACATATTCCTTTCTTATAGTTTTCAATTCTTTCCCCTGATTTATCTCCCGCAATTTTTGGTTTCGCTTCCTTTTCTTGATGAATCTTGTGGATCACATTTCCTTCTCATTGCCAGGCTGCTATTGAATTTGATACATTTTTTCAATCCTTGAAGATATGTTAACTATCTTTCGTACAGCTTTGTTCCCTCCGTCACTGCTTTCATCACTATTTTTGCCATCACTTGGAACATACTCATCAGAATCTTCAAATATATTTTCATCAGAACTTGAATTCACATCTGCTAATAATGATGAACATACATTTCCTTTACTGTTGGTATGGTACTGGACAAACCTTAAAGAAAATAAAACTGAAATCAATTTAATAGGCGGTTTTTAATATTTTAGATTGGTATTAAGTAGAAATATCAGTCAATTTATGGGCTTGTGCTGAAAACACGAGGGATAAAAGACCACTTTATTTTAGTTAACTTACCTTCAAGGCGAAGTGATGATTTGAGCGTTGATAAATTTTCAGGTACAGTTTGTTCCTCAAGATCTTCCTTGACGCACATTGTGCCATTTGACGAGTGGGATTCTGGTAAATAGGTTATAACGTGCCCTAGAAAAAGGTAGATAATAAACAAAATTATGATAATAGGCTAAGAAAATCTCCCTCATGAAAACAGGAGGTTCTTATTTGGTTATTATTAGCGTTATTATTGTGCTCGTACCTTAAAAACAAGGTGATAACTGAAGTCCTGATTAATCTGGTACATTTTTTGTCCAGACTCCTCAGATACTACATGTATGATGCCTGACTGATCATTTTGAAGTAAATTGTTTGAAGCTCGCGCTAAAGTAAAGAAGAAATAATAACAATTAAGGAACCGAACTATAAATATGTAATCAAAATTAACTTACTAACTGTATCGTACGTGTAAGACAATCGATTTGCGGTTATTATAATGAGCAGATTTACTTACCACTGATGTCAAAACCTGTCTTCTGACACAAAGATAACATTATCCGGCCTCTGTGAAACACGATGTTTGTGGCCACCACCAAAGCTGTCTGGATTCCTCACTGACAATGCGCTAAACAGTTTGAGGAATTGCTAAAAGAACAACACATTATTGTGTATTCCCGCCAAATTTTAGTCCAATGTCACTGCACTGTTTCAATTGTTGAAACCATGTGTCAGCAAAAAAGGCCAATGCCGACATTGGCCCTTCTTAAAACAAATGTAAAATAAGAGAGAGGACCAATGTCAAGATTAACCCTTTTATGCTATGAGAAACTTACTAAAACACTTTGGGGCTTACATATTAAAGCGCCAGTATACTCTCATCATAATTATGTGGCTCAGACATTGGCCGTTTCAACATTAAGGAGAGCACGTGAAACTGTATGATGGTAAGGTAAGGGTGTTTTCTGCCCGAAGGCAAGTTCGAACCTCCGCAGAGGTGTGCCTGAGCCGGAGTTTACGTACGGTTGGGTAAAGTAAATAGTCATCATAATCACCGTCATATGCCAAATCTCTGTGAAGTTTGTCACTGTAGCTTGTTGACTGTGGTAGAGAAGGCTAAATTTAAAGAAAAATGCCTCCGTTTAACAACGAATTGTTTGTCAAAATGTCCGAACATATTCTTGTATTAAACCACGTTCTTCCTGAAGCTGAAACCATCAGAATTTCTGCATGAACAATACTTTTGTCTAGCTTTACTACAGTCAAACTCGTTCTACTACACAAACCAGAATGAAGAAGAATATTACACCGCATCAAACTTGTATGTCTCTCTCGTGAGGTGGTTTGGCTGATGGAAGAAGATAATTAAGACATTCAAAAGGTTAATGCACTACTTCATAAATATTAACCCATTCTACTGAGTCAGTTCCAATGTACGTTAATTTGCCCGCATTCAAAATGTTCAGAAGCGGTTTGTTGATGATATTAACTTATTCTGCTAGTTTTGGAAAACAAATTAATTCTCATTTGGATGCGAAGGGAAACCAATTAAATATTGTACAATCTTCTTCTTCTTCTTCTTCTTCTTCTTCTTCTTCTTCTTCTTCTTCTTCTTCTTCTTCTTCTCCTTCTTTAGCGTTTGTCCCGCCTGGTGGCAGCGTCCGCTGCGTGGATTCGTTTGTCCATTTAATTCGGTCACGTGCCATGTCAGGATGTAGTCTTACAGCTTTCAGATCCTTGTACACTGTATCGATCCATCGCTGTCTTGGTCGTCCTTTGGAACTCTTTCCAGCGACTTCCAATGTATACGCTGACTTTGTCTTCTGCACGCAACTCATGTTCAAAACAGCGCAGACGGTTTTCCTGCATTTTGTTCTGGATCGGTGCAACGCCAAAGCGTTTCCTAATGTTGTCGTTTGAAATATGATCCAGTCTAGTAATGCCAGCTGTCCACCTGAGCATCTTTGTCTCCATGACGCTTACTCGACGTTCTACCTCCTTCGTAGCAGGCCAACACTCAGTGCCCTAGAGAGCGACGGGACCGATAACAGTCCGGTAGATCTTAGATTTCGGATGGTCCTTCATCCGACGGTCGCAGGTGACGCCCGTTGTCATTCGCCACTTCAGCCAGGCTGCGTGTTTCCTTGTGTTAACCTCATCAGTAAGTCTGCCATCGTCAGAGATTGTGGGGCCAAGATATTTAAATTTCTCTACTCGTGATAGATCTTCACCATCAACGTGGATAGTTCCAACTTCTTGAGGATCGAATGTCATGTACTCTGTCTTCTTTTCGTTGAGGTGCAGGCCGTATTGCGCTAGTCGGTTGTTCCACTCTTCTGTTTGGCGCTGGAGATCAGACTTATTCTCAGCAGCCAACATGACATCATCAGCATAGAGAAGTGTCTATGGTATTGGCTTGTGCAGGTCTAATGTAACAGCGTCCATCACAAGAATGAACAGCAGTGGTGATAAGGCAGAGCCTTGATGTACTCCTACAGTGATGCGGAAATCATCGGACGCTCCTGCGGCAGCTTGAACATAACTCCTTGGTTCTACGTAGAGCAACAGTACCCACTTAACAAGGTGCTCTGGAATGCTATGTTCTCGAAGCGCTAACCAGATTAGGTCATGTGGGACCCGAGATGAAGAGGCTTATGTTTTACATGGTGTTTCTCAACTAACAGCCGTGCAGCGTGGATTGCATCTATTGTGCCACAATTTTTCATGAATCCAACTTGGTTCGTTGTAAGTTTGGCTATCTGGCGAATCCTTTTGTCGAGAATACGTTCGAAGATCTTCATCACATGGCCAGAAGTCTGATCGGGCGGTAATTAGAACAATCGGCAGGACTTCCCTTCTTCTTGAAGTTCGGTACGGTAATGCTCCGTCACCAATCTGATGGTATTTGACCTTCTTTGATGATCTGATTGAAAAGCTGTGTTAACCATATTGCCGCATCCCACTGAGAGCACCAGAACTCTGCCGAAAGATCATCGGGGCTGGTGGCTTTCCCTGGTTTCATCTCCTTCAGAGCAACTTGAACTTCCGTGACGTCAATTTTCTTCACTGTGCCTTCAATAGCGGAGGTGGTTGGGATTGGTGGGTGGGGAAATTCTTCGGTTGAAAGTTTCTCACAATAGCTCCGCCAGCGTTCTCGCGCTTTCTTCCAGTCGACCAGCAGGTCACCTTTTTCGTCATTGATGCCGTATAAACGTTGGATGTCTTCCGTTTTGCGGTGCCTCGATTTGAGTAGCCGGTAAATGTGCCGCTCGCCTTCGGGCGCGTCAAGTTTTGCATATAGCTCTGCATATCGGTTTGCTTTTGTTACAGCAATGACCTTCTTTGCCTCACTACGGGCTGTTTTGTAGGCATTCCAACGAGATGGTGTTTTATCTGAAAGAAACTCATGGTACACCTGTTTCTTCTTCCGCACTGCATCTTTAACATCGTCATTACAAAGCCACGTGTCTTTGTTAATCCTACGTCGTCCTGGTTTAGTTGTTCCAAGAATAGAGCGTGCGGCTTCATGAACGGCGTATTTCGGTTTAGTCCAGCTCTCTTCAACCGTGGTGATTGGTGGCACTGTAATTTTTGTAATAGTGTCGGCCTCCTTCTCCTTGTAGCGCCACCATTTGATTCTTTTAGGCCCATTTCTGGGTAAGTATTCGGCTCTTGGCGACTTCATTCGTAGCTTACAGATGGCAGGTCGGTGTTGCATCGCGACTGTTTCGTAAGGAACAACTTTTTTATCTAGAACATTTTTGAAATTCCGTCATCTCACAAGGATGTAGTCAATCTGAGTTGCATTGGAGCCACTGTAGTACGTGATTAGATGAGTATCACGCTTTATGAACAAGGTGTTCATGATGATCAGATCATGAGTTTCTGCATAATCAAGAATTCGTTGGCCGTCGCTATTCTACTCTCCATATCCATGTCCACCATGGGCAGTGGGGTCTTCTTTCCTCTGTCAAACGGGTACAATACTTTTTGGAATTTGTTTTTGTGAATTCCCAATGTCTCTCTCCCTCCAGTCGTTCCACTCATGACTGAGTATCGTGACCCAAGGACTTTGTTGTTTCTTTTATAAGCTGATACCATTCTGTACGTACTTGCGTTTTCCGGACAGTAACTCTCCATGGTAAGCCCACGATCTCTCTTACTTGATCAACCCATCTTTTTGCGATCCGTCCTCGTGTCCTTGTACCAGAAACTTTTCCTTGGACAATTAATTTTTCCTGATTGTCATCCTCTTTTCTCATAATGTGACAAAAGAATTGCAGGATTCTCTGGTACACAACTTGGCATAGACTTTCTTGTATTCCAATTTCCCGGATGACAGAATCATTTGTTCGCTTGGCTGTCCACGGTATTCGCAACATCCTTCTCCAACACCACATTTCAAAGGTGTTGATTCGGTTCCTGTCTTTAGCTTTTATGGTCCAAGTTTCGCATCCATACAGGAAGATCGTGAACACAAGCGAGTGGACTAATATTTTCTTCGTATTCATAGATATTGCTCTATCTTGCCAGATCTTCTTTAATTTTGCCATAGCTGTACGTCCTAGAATGATGCGACGTTTGATTTCTTTTTCGCAGCTACTTTTACCCTCGATTATTGAATCAAGATAAGGAAACTGACAGACTCTTTGGAGATTGTTAAGGTGCCGTGGCAGCTGAATCTCTGCACCTTTGTGGACAATCATTAGTTTTGTCTTGTTCCAATTAATTTCCATGCCAAGTTTGTGACTTTCCTGTTACACACGATCCATTATCTCGACAAGCTCCTGTGCACTGCTGGCTACAAGTGTGGTGTCGTCTGCAAAACGGAGGTTATTAATTCTCTTCCCACCAATCGAAAATTCTCCTTCCCAACTGTCGAGGGCATGCCTCATGACATATTCACCATATATGTTAATCAACTGAGGTGATAAGATGCATCCTTGTCTCACACCTTTGGAGACTTGGCAACTTTATGATAGATCACCATCAACTCTGACTTTGGCCAAGTTGTTATCGTATAAGCCTTTTATAAGTGAAATGAGATGAGATGGAATTCCCATTTCCTCTAGAACACACCACAACTTCAGCCACAAAAACACAATCGAAGGCCTTTTGGTAGTCAAAGAAGCACAGAAACAAAGGAATGTTGAATTCATGTGCCTTTTCAACCAACTGACGTATATTTAGAATCTGTTCTGTAGTTCCTCTTCCCTTGACAAAGCCAGCCTGTTCTGATGGGAGCTGATATCTAGTGTAAGGTTTCAATGTAATTTTCGCCTAATTCCCCATTGCTGCTTTAGAAGCCATTTAAAGTAGTTGGGATTTACAGCATTTACATTCTTTGGTTTTAGACAGATGTTTAATTTGGCCCATGTAATAGAATATTTTGGAAACAATGTAGACCACATGTGTCCGTTGACTTCAAATCTGGCAGCATATTGGTAAGGAGCTCTGTTGTGTCTTCTCCCTGGATGGCACGGATGTTTTGCTAATATGACGACGGGCGCAAATCTCGGCCTCAGTGAACGAATGCAATGCAATACGTGTCGCCATCTTTATGCTATTTCGTGCTCGTTGGCAATCACGTACAGCGAATCTTAAAGCACGTAATTTTCCTTAGAAAGTGGCAAATTCGTGAGTGTTTCGTTATATGTTTCTTATAGCCTAAAGGCCAGACAACAACCGATACCTGATAGGAATTTCAGCTGTTGAAACAGCTGTGAAAGACGGACGGAGTAGGAATGTTATATACACAGGTTTAAATTGAAATCCATACCAGTGTGATAACGTCGGTTCTGTAAATCTCTCGGTTACTACCGCTTTGTTTGATTTATTCACTGCCTTGCAAATACTACGCTTTAGTTTACAAATCGGGAACAATTGCGCATCACCAGTGATAATTTCCAAACAGTTTAGTTACCTATCAGGTGCAATAATCTCATTTCGATAATATTGCGGTGATAATCGACCGTGATTTTGTTGGACATGACAAGAACTGAAAATTGGATTGGTCAATATTCGATGCGTGGTGGATGAGGTTAATAGTCCTGTTAAGTCTCTCTTTAACGGAGAGAATGGGTCATAATTGTACTTCCCCTTTAAGCAACCACTGCCATAACAGCATTCACCAATTGAGTCCAGTATTCTGGGTGCGATACACAAGCTCTTTACGTCTCTTCTTCGTTTTGGATCTGGTGCCATTCAAACTCTTGTGCTTGAAGGTCCTATGTTTTGCATGCATTGTACCCAGTTGCTCTGTAGAGTCTGATAAGGTAACGATATCATACAAAACTTAGAATGTTCTATTTCCTCTCTTCGAACCGTGCTTCGTTTTTCCGTATGTGATTTTTTTATTTTCTCCTATATGACGTTAAAGGTGCTGGGAGAAGGTAATTGTAATCCTACCTCACTCCATTCTGGATAGTCACTTCTCTTTCATACCACCCAGTTTTTAATAAAATGCTTTCATTTTGTAGAGGTTATTGGCTATGTTAGGTTATGTCAGAAATACGTGTTAGTATGTCTTAAAGGAAGTAGATGAATATTGTTACTTGGGTAGTAAAATAACTAACGATGACAGAAGTAAGGAGGATATAAAATGCAGACTAGCACAAGCAAGGAAGAGCTTTCTTAAGAAAAGAAATTTGCTCACTTCAAACATTGATATCGGAAACAGAAAGATGTTTTTGAATACTTTCGTGTGGAGCGTGGCATTGTATGGAAGTTAAACATGGACGATAACTAGCTCAGAAAGAAAGAGACTAGAAGCTTTTGAAATGTGGTGTTACAGAAGAATGCTGAAGGTAAGATGGATAGATCGAATCACGAATGAAGAGATACTGAATCGAATTGGTGAGAGGAGATCGATTTGGCTAAATTTGACGAGAAGAAGAGATAGAATGATAGGACACATCTTAAGACATCCAGGACTTGTTCAGTTGGTTTTTGAAGGAAGTGTAGGTGGTAAGAACGGTAGGGTTAGACCAAGGTATGAATATGACAAGCAGATTAGAACAGATGTAGGATGCAATAGTTACGTAGAAATGAAAAGGTTAGCACAGGACAGGGTGGCATGGAGAGTTGCATCAAACCAGTCTATGGACTGATGACTCAAACAACAACAACAACAACAACAAGTCTAGATTCACAGGCATGGTTCTCTTCCTGTGGGTGGGGACGGCGGGATACTTCTACGGTATCCCCTACTTGTCTAAGTGGTGATTGACGGCGAAACTACAGAGGCTATAACCTTGAGGGTGGGTTGGTGACTATGGGATCTCTAGCTGAGTATTATATGTTACGGAGATATAGTGGTGGATAGAGGTGAAAGATGAAGGAAAGGAAAGAAAACTTGCAATTTAAAACTTAAAAATTTGGAATATATTTCTTTCCTGAATTGTTTTTGTTTTCTTTTCAAACTTGACACTTTGCTAAGCAAATAACAAAATAATCTGGTACAGGGTATAGCTCGTGAGATCGAGAAACAGTATAAGAAAAATCTAGAATAATCAGCTAACAACAATTCAGCAGCATGTGCTTGAAGCTCCCCCGCTACAAATTTAACAAGAGCACCATTGATGCCTTAAGTACATACTCAAGGGGATGTAGCTCCAAATTTTACATCAGTAGGAAGAGCGTCTTTGTTCTACACAATTACTCACTAGAAGACTAATCTCGAATATTTACAGGTTCCAGGCCTTCTTTAAGGCACAATCTACATTTAACAAAACCAACAGTAGACACTGTGTTATTTGCTCAACAGTCAAAATTACGTAGGAAAATAGAATGAAAATAGTAAATTTTAACGGGGGCAATAAGTACCCATTCTACCCGGCGATTAAAAAAAGAAAAGATTAAAGTTATTGGCCAAATATCAAAATGTTAGGAGGCGATCACTTGCAATCATTTGAAATTCATCAGAACATCATTATAACCCTGTTTGGGCTTATTGCCCGAAGTTACAGAGGCTAAGCCTATACTACGGAAGTGACAATATGGAGAGAAAGTTTTAATTTACCAAATATAGAGGTAGATTTGAAGGATTACATAATCATAGTCAAGTTGAGAGGGAATACGAGAGGGTTCTCACACCTTATTCCCTTAGTTCGGGCAATTTCTTTAGATTAGTTTGAGAATTTACATTGAGAAATATAAGTTACATTACGAAATAATTTGAAACCTTCCCTTCAAGCTAGCTTTCAGAGACTATTACATGATTACACAGCGTCTGCCATTACCTTGAGCTGGTGGACCTTCCAGTGATGGACGAGGCAGCTCTTCCCCTGCCTCCGCCACTAACACACTCGAAACCTCTTGACTGGAGCAATCGAAAAGACAACGTGGTTCGAAATGACCCAGCCTTTATAGCGGAGAGGAGGGTTCCAGATTTTTCTGGGCCGAAGCCCTGAAAGACCTTAAACTTTAATTGGACAGTCAAATAAATAAAAATCTCTGATTGGTTACTTAAGTTAATGTACAAAATTCCCTATTTGCTACAATTTTAAGCTAGCGGAAAGAGATAGAAGTGCTAACAACCTTAGAACACCAAAAACAATCAATAAACAAAAACTTTGACACACAAAATTACTTTGAAAATTAATTGTTCATCCTCGCCCCAGATGGCGCACATTAGTTGGTAATAGCGACATCTGTCGATGTTCAAACTATTTCCGAAATCAATTTCATTTTTCCTGCTATAGATGGCCTAAAAAGGCGCTTAATTTGAATACACGGAGCGGGTGTACCTCCGGTGCAATAGATTTCTTCCACTAACTTTTGCAGGCTCTCCAGTTTCATCTTTCCCGTCAGATCTTCGTTTGACAATATTTTATTTTCCTAGGCTTATTAGTCCCATTGAATGTTTCATTTCTACGCCTTACTCTTCTCATTCTTTAGCCGATACGCTCATTCTTCGAAGGGGCTCAACGTTTCTTCTTCTAATTAGTTTGAAGAGAAGGTTGGTTGCCCTACAATACTTCCCAGTAAAGCAATCATCACTACCACAGACACGGTAAGTCAGGGCAAAATTTCAGCATTTTTGCGCCAATAAGAGTATGTAATAATGCAGCCTTTGTTTTATAGACATGCATAGTCTAGTCAAAATAATAATAATAATAATAAGAAGAAGAAGAAGAAGAAGAACCGTATGGTCCCACTGTGGGTGGAGATGGTAGAATACCTGCCATAAAAGACGACTAAAAGGGGGCCTAGGGGCTTGGGCTGACAATCATCGGGCCCTTAACTGGGTCCTGGCATTGCTTTCATTTACTTGTAACAAGCTCCTCACTTTCATCTACTCTATCCGATCTGCCTTGGTCTAGTTTTGTTCTTCACGACCGATGGTGTTAGGTTTCCGAGGCATAGGGAGATTTTCATTTACACGCCATTTGTGGCCCTTGCATTTCTTTAGCCTATACCTACATTTTTCGAAATGTTGGATTCCTTCCATTTTTCCCTCTGGTTAGTGTTAATAGAGGGTGATTGCCCAGTTATACCTCGTTTTAAAACAATAATCACCGAGCAAGTGGCCGCGTGGTTTTGGTCACCTCATTATCAGCTTACATTCGGGAGGTAGTGGATTCAAACCCCCCTGACGGCAGCATAGAAGATGGTTTTCTATGGTTTCCCATTTTCACACCCCCCTATATTAAGGCCATGGCCGCTTTCTTCTCTACTGGGCGAGTTGGCCGTGCGGTTAGAGGCACGCGGCTGTGAGTTTGCATTCGGGAGATAGTAGGTTCGAAACCCACTGTCGGTTTTCCGTGGTTTCCCATTTTCACACCAGGCAAATGCTGGGGCTGTACCTTAATTAAGGCCACGGCCGCTTCCTTCCAACTCCTAGGCATTTCCTATCCCATCGTCGCCATAAGACCTATCTGTATCTTCCGACGTAAAGTCATTAGAAAAAAAAAAACATCCTTTCTTCTCACTGCAGCTCTTTGCTGTCCAGTTGTTGCCATAAGACCCACCTGTGTTGGTGCGACGTAAAAGAAACTGAAAAAAGACAGTAATCACCAACAACTCCACCACCACCATCACGACTTTCCGATTGCGCTGCTATCTAGCAACCAAAGCTGAATTCTGTTGGAATAATAATTGTGGTTGAGTTAATTTTCGCCAAGTATCACTGAGTGCGCCACCAAAGATCTTCAGTATGCCAACAGTCATTATGTGGAGTGTCAATATTATTTACCATCTTTCGAAAATCGACCAACTCATCCGGGATCGAACTCATGACCTTGAGATCGTGACTCGGGCACTCTAACAATGATCGACTGATGCATTTAACTGATCAGAGAAGGCCAGTTAGAGAGAATCTTGGACGTAGGTAAAGAAGATTATCCTGGACGCGCTCCGACAGTGGTCGTCATCTATGATACGGCAACCAGATTCGGGAAACACAAAGAAGGCAATATTTTATCCGTGATAATGAGGAGACAATACAAGAAGAAGAAAAGGAAAAAGACATACACAGTTAGTACTTCAATGACCGCTTCGTGAAACAGTTAAAAATAAAACATCAGTTCACAATCTTCGAATGATCGCAAGGATCCTGAACTTTTACAATAACGAAAAATATGAAAAAATGTTGCAAAGGAAGAAAACACAAAGCGAACGTCATTTAGGAGTAGTGTAAGTGATGATATAAAATATTCGATGAATCTTTTAAAATGTCGTCCATAATATTTTTCATTTCCTTGTGCTCATTTCCGAATTGCAGACCTATCATTGACAAGTTTTCTAGGTGAATTATATGGTTCTCACTCAGATATGGGATGCCTGGTTCATGCGTTTTCTTTCCTGATCAGCATCATTGGCCTGGGATGACTTTTTCAATTCGTATGGCTGGATCAAGAATGACAGCTACCGAATCTGCTGGTGGTTGCAAAACATATCGGCCTTTCTGTTGGACCTCGTGGAAGAGAGAGTGTACTTCCACATAAACTCTCCAGTTTAGATGCTAAGTGTAGATGCTAAGGTTTCTCTCACTCTATGATGACGGATGTTCCTTAGTAATTCTCCTTTGTGGAAGTTGCCTAACACACGACAAAGAGTTCGTTCAGGTGTCCAACATATCGTCCCTGTTCTGCCAGAACGGCAAATGTTACAATGCTATTCCTATCCATTATTTCCCTTAAGACTGGTAACGCCTTCCAGCCACATATTGATATTCGGTCCATCAGAACAATTTCCGTTGAGTTCTTTTACCTATGTGCTAGTGTAAAGGAAAATTAATCTTACTGTACCATACTGAAGGAATGTATGTTTGCATGGCATTTACTCTCTCCTAGAGTGTGATGTATTTAAGGATCATTTTCCTTTACACACGAGCATAGGAAAATGAACCCAACGAAAATTGTTCTGATGGAGCGCATATCGATGTATGGCTGGAAGGCGTGACCAGTCTTAAGGGAAATAATGGATAGGAAGAGCATTGTAACATTCGCCGTTTTGGCAGAACAGGGACGATATTATTTTTCATCAAATATAAACAACGCTTCCCTCACTCCACCCCTACTTCCCCATCTCCTCTCCTCAGTACTGTATGCTAGTTTACAACATGCAGAAGGAATTAACCTGCTCTCTCCTCTCCAATAGGAAGTATCCACAACGTTCAACTCGCTCTTCCCCTTTCTGCGAAATAGTATGTTATGCCCAAAACTTTCCACTAGCTTCTCCAAGACTACAGTCCTGAAATATTGGCTGGAGACAACGGACTAGGCTTCGGCAGTCTAGATAAGTACAGAAGTATTTCATTATGGTACTACGGTGATCGTTGAATACTTATACAATTAACAATTTGTTAAAACATGTTCATATTATTCACTTAACTCTTTATCACTGACGAGTTTACGCAACGCTAACAATAGTCTTCATACATGATTTAAGTGATTTGTTAGAATATGAGGATGTTCTTATAGGACGAAACACGTCATTCTTTGTGTAATAGAGTGTATTTATTTTACAGGTATGATTATAGTGGTATAATTTACATTGAATATTTGTGTTTTTGACAGACTGGAAAGTTTTATGTTACACATATAAACATATCAAATGTTTCAAAACTTCCCTTATCGGATCTGATGACATAGAAGTTGGAAATGTACGTGGCCACCGCTTTTATGTTAACACTACAATCTGAGGAAATCGTTGCTGGTATTCAGGGATATCACATTATCGAGGACAAGTTTTCAATTGCGTTAGTGAAAATAATGGGATTGCGATGCATTCAGCGGTAACCGAGCTGACCTCACGGAATTGGTTCACAATCTATATTGATCCTAAAATGCTTGTTTATTGTTACAAGTGATGAAATATCATGACTGATTGAGTGACAAATTGGCTTATCGCCTGTTGATATGCGTGTCAGAAATAACTGTCATGGAGTGCGCTAATAAAGCCGCGATTTACGTCATTTCATGATGTAGATTTGACAGTTGAAATCTAGCCTACTTAGTGGGAGACAGGTAAATTACTACAGCCTCAAATCTTCAGCAAATGCACAAGTTGAGTTTATATACGTGCTTTCAACCAACAAGAAAAGCTTTCCAACTCAATCACTTTCTTTTGATTCTATAATAAGTAGAAATTATTCAGGAGTTGACAAATGATATGCTGAAGAAATAAAAAAAATGGCGTTTGAAACTTACTAATAAATATAATTTCTAAATTCTACGGCATTTTTATTACCTCTCAAATTAATATTCCTATTCATTGCTTCGATATAATAATGTATTCAATGTGCATAATGTGCAAAGAATTAAATTACACGAATCTTCATGACAAAATTTTACGAGTGATTCCAATCGTTGTTTGCGACGTGATACATGATGTCTAATACAGTGTGCGCCACATCTCGAGCAGACGCAATTCGGACCTGGGTTATGATAGTGCTACATGCTACATATAGTAAATTATAATGAAGCCCATGAACGAAGAATCTTGTCAATACGTGCCGTAGATCAAATCCACCTTGAACGCCCTCACGAATTATCATGGCATCGGTGGAGTAGAAATCTTCCCAGATACCGGATCGTAGGTCTCGAATCAGATGTACATACGTTTGTGGCTGATAGTAACGACTGTATTATTAGCTCCTCCACATAAAATTTATCTCTGAATAACTCGTACACAAGCCGGAAAGGGAAATGCTTGAAGAGGCATAGTGCATGTTTCAAGCAGTTTGACTTCAACTTCTCCATGTTTCCCAGTTGCCTTACGCTCAAATTTTCGCAAATGTTTTCCAAGCCAAATGTTGTTACAGGACTAATTTAAGTGAAAGAGTTTTATGGTTGTTTCTAAAGACGGGTTTCTCAGATGCTTAATGACAGACATTGCTTTTATGGCTACATTTAGACAGTCCGTGAGATGGAAGGTGAATGTATTACCTTGAGTTTGTAAGTACATTTTTGTTTTCACGGATTTAACTTATTGGTCTCCGAAAAAGAAGACTCCATGTGGTCGCCCTCTTCTAAATGTCATGAAAACAGTCTTTTGTACATTCAGCTTCAGCTCATTTCTATTTGCCCAACTATTTGGTTGAATAATTCTTGGAGTTCTTTCTCTGACTTTGATATCAAGACCATATAATCAGCGTACATTAATAGTTTGATATTTTCATAGTTTATCGAATCTACTATGTGTAGTTAGTTGACCCTTGCCCTTTTTTGATGGATAAGGTAATTTGTGCCTCTCTCCAGTCCAATGCAGTCTCAGGTTCATTTATGGCTGGGACGGTATGGAAGCTGCTAGAGTATAGAGCAGGGCCTCCCAAACGCTCAAAATCCCACGCGTGCAAATCGAGGCGCAGGGACTCCGTGCACTGTGCATCGTTCCGACTCGCCTCAACTCGGCTTGACTCGGATGGTGTAGTGCGCTGAGAGCGAAGAAGCGTTCGGTGATAGACGGCTTGTTTATCAGTGAAATAGATAAACGCAAGACAACAACAACATAATAATGGAGCAACCTGTTTCGAAGAAAGCAAAGACTTCCGAAAGTCCATTTCAATCGAACTGGGAACTTTCGTATTTCTTTGTCAGTCGTGACGATAAAGCCAAATGCTTAATCCGTGGGACAGTAATTATGTGATAAGTTAATCAAAAAGATCTATTTTCCAATATAATGGCTTTGCTCAAATTCTACGAAAATTTGTCGAAGGAAGATTTTCCTAAGTTGCATGTTTGGTTCCACATGCACTTGTGAAAATAATTTTTTCCGGCTTTGACTTGTACAAAAACTAGATTGCGTGCGAGTAGGCCTATTTCTGATTGTAATTTAAAGAAGGCTCTCAAATTGCTGTCAGCCGGTCCCTTGTTCCAGGCATAACTAGTATCATTGCAAAGACAAAGGAAAAGAAGAGCTAGAGAAGATAAATTGTCTGCTCAAACCAGATTGAAAGAAGAGTGTTTTAACACCGGTAACGTTGTCCCATACAACAGTGTCACCGCTCACCGCACATAAACATTTCGCAATGAGGTGAGGATCAGCGGGGAAGGTGGAGAAGGCGAAGACAGGCCGAACGGGTGAGACAGGTGTAGGGGAAATGGAGTGGGGGTTTGCACTCTGGTCAACCTAGTGAAGTCGTCTTCTGCACCTTGCGCCCGTGCACTGCATGGCGCATGCACCCTGAGAGGCCCCCGTATAGAGGGTACTGAGTAATGACGTTCAGTGCAAAACTGGAGTGCATATGGGACTTAGTCATGCTGCAGTAGCACTTTCTGGTCCATTGAGGAAAGCAAAGATAAACAACTTACCTCCTCAGCATTCCTCGTACGCCTCAGTTATGTCTCCGCCATCGGCTTTGGCGGTTTCATTAAAATGTCTGCCACCGTTACATGAAAAAGTAATAGCTGGGTTGAGTTGCTCGGATGGTTGAGGCGCTGGCATTCTGACCGCAAATTGGTAGGTTCGATCGTGGCACAGACCGGTGGTACCGAGCTCGATAGCTATAGTCGCTTAAGTGCGGCCAGTATTCAGTGTTCGGGAGATAGTGGGTTCGAACTCCACTGTCGGTAGCCCTGACGATTGCTATCCGTTTCCAATTTCCACATCAGACAAAAGATGCGAGGCTGACGTAATTGAGCACCTTCAAATACCACCGAACTGAGCCAGGATCGAACCTGCCAAGATGGTGTCTGAAGGCCAGTGCCTCAACCGTCTGAGCCACTCAGCCCGGCCTTTAAATCATTATAAAGTGAGTCTAATCATCTGTCTCCAGTTCCCTCACCCTCCATGGCAGAGTCCTTTATTCTCCTGGGTAGCCTATCCTCTTTAATTCGCCTTACATGATCCTACCAGCGAATAAGGATTTTGCGTACCGCTTCATACATCAAGTTCATTCGTAAGTCAGCCTTCATCTCCTCACTCCGAGTACCCTCCAGTCATTTTTCCCACCTGTGTGTACCAGCTATCATTCTCGCTACTTTTATGTATGTTACTTCTATCCTATGTGTATGATAACGAGAGTCCATCCAGCTTTCAATCCCGTACAGCAAACTGATCTGAAAACAGAACGGTAAAAGTATAGTTTCATCCGGGAGCCGACTTCATTTTTAGAGAATACTATTGACTGCAACTGTGAGTTCACTTCACCTTGATTCAATCTCACTTAACTATACTACCGTTCTTGGAAAATGTATGAATGTTCAGTGCTCAGCCCGTTATAGGTATCCCAGACGTCACTGGAGAGGCGTACTAGGGGAATGAGGAATGATGTAGTTTCCCGTTGCTTTATTCACTGAGCCCGAAATTGCTATTACATCTCAATCTGTCGAGTCCACTGAAATGCCCATACCAACCGACCCTATGAACGACATTTTCAACCATTCATTTTAGGGACTAGCTACTTACAGAATGGTATTACTAGCATCGGTCATACCTCAGTCAGTTTCATATCGCCAAAGCCAAAGATGAGACTGAGACACGTCAATGAAAGTAACAAATTTGTCCTAACCCACACCAGAAGACACTGTGCACTGTAAACACTAGGTCTTGCCAGCAAATACACATCTGAAATACTTGAAATGATTTACCAGTTCCAGCTTTGTAGTCACAACCGGACATTCGATTCCGTGAGATATTTTCTGTATTGACTTACATTAGTCTTGAAAAGGCTAATTTTTGTGTCATACTTATTGAACTAACTTTCAAATTCCAAGATTTTGGATTGAAGTCCTTCAGCACAGTCTGTCATTAAGACAAAGTCCTCGGCATAGATCAAACTTCTTATTACATTTCCACCTAACTAAATCACCCCGTGCCACTTTATACCTTTCAGTAGATGACCCATACAAACTATGAACATAGGTGAACAATTACAGCCTTGTCTGACCCCTGTAAAGACCATGAACCAAGAACTCATTCTACCATCAATTCTCACTGCAGCCCAATTGTCGACATAAATGCCTTTGATTACCTTTAATAATCTACCCTTAATCCGATAATTCCCCAGTACGGCCAAAATGGCACCGTGTCGTATGCCTTCTTTAGATGAACGAAACGTCTGTTTCTCTCGTAGCATTTTTCATTTACCTGGCGCATACGAAAATCAAATCCTGACAGCCCCTCTGTAGTCCGAAACCACACTGGTTTTCATCCAGCTTACTTTCAAAAACAAAATCTCAAAATACAAAATCCCCAATAAATATCCTGCATAGGGTACGCAAAATACGGAATAAGATCGTGGGTGAATAACTCAGACAGCACGGTCATCAGACAAATGATTTCTAGTTGGTTGTTTTAACCACAAAATTAGTTCCAAGTTTGAACGTTATATATCTCTTATTTTTAGCTGAGTATTTTAGTAATCTTTATTTTTGCCGTACTGAGGGATCATAGGACTAAGGATAGATCATTAAAAGAAATCAGAGGCGTTTATGTCGATACTAGGCTGCAGTGAGAATTGATGTTAAAATTTCTTGGTTCATGGTTCTTACAGGGGTTAGACTAGGCTGTAGTTGTTCACCTATGTTGTTCATAGCTTATATGGGTCATCTTTCTTAGAAAATGTAGGAGATGTCTACGATTTTATGTTGTCTATGAGTACATTAAAACTATTGTATGATAGCCTCCAAGGTTATGAATTCTTATGAAACATAACTCACTCACGTCTGTACATTATGTACGTCTGTGAAAAAAATTTCCCTTCAAATTACATATTGTAGTAGAGATCGGAACTTAATCCTTCCCTCCTTCCGTGCACTGTCCCGTACGTAGGTCGACGATATGACAGGGACGTTCCCGTAGCGCTCTGTTCTGTGCATCCTCAGCGGGAACTCGAGTTCTGTTTTGTTCTTCTGTTCCAAGGTCAGTGTCGGTCTTTCGCGGCCTCTTCATCCACCCCATTGCTCTTCCGTTCCTCTCCTGAGCATGGAGCATGTGCCCTTGTCCTTAGTTTCGATATGCCTTCAGACGGTCTTACGCAATGGTTTCTCTCTGAATTTTATGTTGTTTTGTGAGTGAGCGTACGACCAGAAGTTGCACACTGTTTGGTAGCCTGAACTTACAATCATTTCCTCTAATGCGCTTTGTTCTACGTACTACAGTGTAAGTTTTGATGCAGTTGTATCTAGCATGGACCTTTCTATTTTCATTAATAATGAGATTAACCCATTCGATGTTGCGTTAAGTACACAGTCTGAGGGCGTCCGTTAAGAGGCTGGTCCTGGAACCTCGTGTTTCAGCCTTCTCCTAACACCGCTGGTGTACATGCACTCTGAAGTTGGCGGTGAATTTCACCAGCTTTAAGAAAGAAATCTATGACTGCACATTGCCGAAACGTGGCCTCACTGGTATCCATTTCTAAGAACTGGCCGAGTTCCCCTGATACAAGGTAATAAATAATGTCATGATGCCTGAAGTGTGTAGATCACGGCGATGGACTAGGTAATAATATGTACAGTAGTGTATAAATTATTCGGGACAAGGCAAAATACTTATAATATATCCATATATTATGACTATAACTACAAATATAGTTAATGCATCTTGACAAGGTGTCATAAAATCGATATTGACTGGCAACTGCATGGATTGTCTCCAGATGCTTCTGTTGTGTGCAAGGCACTTCAGATCTTGCAAGGACATTCGCACATTTGATGATATCAATCCTCTCAATGCCAGCCTCCTTTGCATCCGTTGACCTGAACACGTTTTAGCGTTGATTCTATCAGTTGACAACAAATGTTCTTCAGTTCATCGTCATGGAGTCACCAGATCGTTTTGAAATATTCTTTCACCATCTGTAGAGATCTGCAAGAATGGCACAATCCTACGCCTTCGAATATGAGTATAATTTGATGAATTTATCATGCCATCAGTTGGTACTAGACCTACAGGACCATTTGCATTGAAAAAACCCAAAACACGTTTTGCTCAGCTCGCACTGACTCACAACTGTCTTCGTGATGGTTGTTCACAACATTTTTATTGGTTTTCTCGCCTTCCATCGAGCATCAAGGATCATACACAGTACCATTGGAGCAGCTTACAAATCCCTTTGAAGATCAATCTTCTTTACGTCGCACCGATGCAGATAGGTATTACAGCGACGATGGGAAAATGAATATCTAGGAGTGCGACGGAAGCGACCGTGGACTCGGTTACGGTACAGCCCCAGCATTTGATGGTGTGGAAATGGGAAACCAGGGCTGCCGACACTGGGATTCGAAGCCACTATGTCCCGAATTCAAGTGGATAGCTATGTGACCGAAACCACGCCGACACTTGTTTGGTTCTCTTTGAGAATCCATGCTTGTTTCGTGATGATGAATTCTTCTGTATACAAGTCGAGTTTTATCAGTACTGGGGGTAATTTTTCGCTTTCTTCCACATCTCCAGTTTCCGTTGGGAGACAAATAGCCAAAATCACCTCAAGGCGTAAGAATAGTTGAGACATAATATACCCCACACCAATAAAGGAGTCAATATCTCTCACCGCTCACGCTCCCTGAACCCCGCACCCGACAACACAAGGCCAATTGTGGGTAGCAGTGCAAGATGCATGGGTCCAGATCCCTCCAGAACGATACTAACACCTTGTAGAGTCGATGCCTCTCCGTACCGCTGCCGATTTGAGGGCTCGCGGAGGAGCAACCCATTATTAACATCACATTCAGTGTCTTCCCATGACTTTCGGCCACTCAGTGTACAAGCATTCAACTCTTATTGGAGTGGCCCATTATTGTGTTTTATTCATTAAAACTAGTCAAGGCTGGCTCTCACAATAGGCCAAGGCAGACAAAATCAGCTTAAGCCAAATCAAGCAACCAAATTTTTATTAATTACAATTCTTTTTAAAATATGATCTTGTCCCAATTAATTGGCACGCTGCTGTAGCTGTATTCTGATCCTTTTAAATATTGCTTCGGTCATATTTGATTGTCCACAAAATAAAACCTTATCAAGATCGGCATACCATATCTCGGTACCGCTTCTCGTTAGTGCCTATGTTGGATGTACGGAGCCGGATGAGTTGGCTGAACCAGGATCGAACCCGCCCAGTGCTCCACCATCCAAGCTACTGAGCCCGATTCTAGCTCTTTTCCAAAGACGTTAATGTTACTTATCTGGACTCACAAAGGGCGCTGATGTTATGTGGAATATTAAACACCTTCGCTCATCACCATGTTGTGGGCGCTCCAGCTTCGATTGCATGGTTAGCATGTGGTAATGCTTAGAGTTCTTTACCAGTTTTCGTACTGAATCATGTCGGTTAGTGGATCTGTTGTAGTTTTAAATGGGAGCGATTATATATAGCCATATGTTCAGGGAATAAGTGAGGGCTTATCATAAGTTACAAGTTGCTTTACGTCGCGCTGAAACAGATAGGTTTTTGGCGACGATACGATAGGAAAGGGCTAGGAGCCCTGGCCTTAATTAAGGTACAGCCAGGCATTTGCCTGGTGTGAAAAGGGAAACCACAGAAAACCATTTTTAGGGCTGCCGACAGTGGGGTTCTCACCCACTGATCTCCCGGATCTTGTCATAAGTTAATTTGGCCAACGGTATTAATGGAGAGTAATTAGGCGTTACGGGTGGAGTGGAAAAGTATTTAGGATGGTGAACTCTTTTTCAGATTTTAATTGTACAGATCACTAATGGAAGGGATCTGGTATTTCTTTACATAGATGAGTAGAAATTTAAGTTGTGAAATTACGTTCAATTGTCATAATTGAGGATTAAGCAGGGTATAGGATGGTGAAATCGAAGACCATATAGGCCTGGCACTTTGAAAGTTTAAGCTTCTTTTTCTTCTTTTCGTCTTCTTTTTTCAGTTCATTAGGGGATAATTCTTAAGAAATAGAATTTGTGTACCGATCTTCTACTTCCTACTGCGGCACTTTAAGAATATACTTTCGATGTATGCAATTAATATCTCCTCTAACCGTGTTATCCCGAGTCCTAGGAATAAAATCAACCTTAACTGGGCGTGTGTAACGTAAGTTAATGCATGAATTCTATACTATAGTATCCTCCGCGAACTTAGGAATGCCCTCAACATGGCGGTACGAGCATGGACATCTCCTGTCACACGCTACTGCGCATCCTGCGGTGTGGGGCCTTGCTCTTTTCCATCCTTACTTTGCCGAAGACTTTTCATATGTTAGCGTGATATCAAACTATTAGGAGACTACTACTCCAGAGGCGTGTACGGAGAGGACACAACATAGTTACTTTATTACGTGCAAACTGATACCTGCTGTGAAGTAAACATGTGTCATGCCGAAAAGTATCCTATTGATATAGTTCACCGAAACTTTCCTCATTTATACTTTATCATGTTAAGAGAAGTAATCAAGCTCGGAATCTCCCCGAAAGTCAAGTTCTCCTCTTCTTAGAAGCACTCGTCACTCATGAAACTACATTCAACACTCGCTGTTAGTAATGCTACAAAGCTCAGTGCGAGAGTAATGGACTAGCCTTGATTATCGTTATGAACTATGAACATGTAAGGGTCATCAGTTGCATGAATAATGAAGCCGAAAGGAAATATATACACTCAATGCATTTGTTACACGGTAAGATACTGTTAGATTCTGCATTTCTCTCTTCTAGTTACAGTAATGTCCGTCTGTAATACTTGTCCGTGTTGGCTGTATGACGTAAATAAGTCCAATGTAAAGGGAAAGGATGCTTATTTGAATAATGGTCACTATAATGCGGAATTTCTGAATTCGTCGCTCTTCAGCGATACACCTAAAATCGAATTATGAACAACTCCGAAGTCGAAGTAACAAGATAGAGATCAAGAAGAAAATGATATTGAAAAATGATAAGCTTGTCAACATCATGAACAAAATCAAACTGAAGAAAACAAGAGCTAGATCAAGAACAAGAGCGAAGTGGATAAACAAGATTGAGACTCCAGAATCATATAGATTTTGTGTACATGTCTTTGTGATGGAGTCCTATTTAAATATTACGCTCAATCTACTGAAAATTGTGCCTTCCTGGTGGCCATTATCGTTAAGTTGTCAAGTCAGTATGATCTCACATCA
This sequence comes from Anabrus simplex, assembly GCF_040414725.1. Lineage (NCBI taxonomy): Eukaryota > Metazoa > Arthropoda > Insecta > Orthoptera > Tettigoniidae > Anabrus > Anabrus simplex. Next base: position 83,673,171 of record NC_090269.1, read on the forward strand.
TGGTTAGCCTGTTCTAGTCCCGTTGGTAGGAAAAGTTTCACTATCTGAATATTGGCCAACAGGGTAGGAGATGTGATGGATTACAATTTCCAATCACTGTTTTGCGTGCCAATATCCTGGATTCAATCCCAAACCTTTCCGCAGTGTTCATATTGAGTGAGGGCATATGACGCTGTTGATGGCGATTCGTCTGTCGGATGGAGACGTAAAGTCTTGAACAGACCCATTGGTGCTCTTTGACAGGAATAGGCTATGTGCCGGTACCGGGTTCCCCCTCCCCCATCTTATCATATATCACGTCATTCATTTCATTTCATTAACGCCTCTGATGAGTTTAACGTCAGGAAGGGCATCCGGTCGTATAAGCGTCGCTATGAACATTCATTTCACTTCATACCAGACCCCATAGAGAAACATCGCTGAAGAGCGAAGAATTCAGAAATTCCACATTATAGTGATCATTATTCAAATAAGTATCCTTTCCCTTCACACTGGACTTATTTGCGTCCTACGGCCAACACGAACGAGTACTACAGACGGACAGTACTGTAGCTAGAAGAGAGAAATGCAGAATCTAACAGAATCTTACCGTGTAACAAATGCATTGAGTGTTTATATTTCCTTTTTCCTTCATTATTCATCAACTGATGATCCTTACATGTTCAAAGTTCATAACAGCAATCAAGGCTAGTCCATTACACTCGCATTGATCTTTGTAGCATTACTAACAGCGAGTGTTGCATGAAGTTTAATAAGAGATGAGTGCTTCTAAGAGGAGAAGAACTTGACTTTCAGAGAGTATCAGAGCTTGACATGGTGAAATATAAATGAGAAAAGTTTCAGTGAACTATATCAATAGGATACTATTCGGAATGACACATGTTTAATTCACAGCAGGTATCAGTATTGTGCCCTTCTTAAGGCAACAAATGCGATGAACTTCTTCCTTCTTCTGTGCTCCGGCTGCTCCTGTAATAAATGACATTTAAATGATACTCACCGCTGCATGTAGACTCTTCTTCCTCAGTCGCGGTTCGTCCGATGATATCCCCGAAGATCAGGGAGTGAGGAAATGAAAAGATGGGGTAAACTAACTAAAAATGACGGTACCCAAAGACTGAATTAAAATTTTAAATAACAAACTAATTTATTGAACAAAGTGCGAAGTGCCAAAATTGAAAATAACTGGTGAAAATTAAGCAAAGTGAAATGAAATTAAATATTAAGAAAATTAAAGATCTGCCTTACAATAACTCAATTATCTGCCTAATAAAACTGACTGAAAGTCAATCAAATAATTATATTCCAGGTTATGTTGACACTGTCTTCAAGACGATGACGTGAATAAATTCAAAACTCTGGTCAGAAAATACCACCTCATTTGAAGTACTGAATTGTATTACATAGAAAAGTGTCTATCAAAATAAATTAGTGTAGTTAATTAATTAATTAATTAATCATCAAATCAACACTGACTCAGAGGTGTTTATCAAATATTTAACACATGTGACTCAGTTGGGAAACACCCAACTTTAAAATAATCGTGGACAGCACTAACCATGTGTAACAAATGAAGAAGAATAATTCAAAGAAAACAGCCATGAACATCGTGAACATCGTACTTCATTTACCACGTAACCACTGTCACATTCAAACACCTGCTCATAGTTGCAAAACAAGAAATTATTGAAGCATGAACCTGAGTATTACATTTACTCATCTAATTATTTAAACTTCACTTGCATGACTGTGATAGCCTGGACCTCTTTAAAAATAATCCAAATGATTAGGCCAAGTGCCTCATGTTTACACTTCAAATGAAAGCGATCCTTGTACATTAAAATTTTACTTAATTTGCCGCTGACTGCATTTCATTACGAACTCATAATTTGTGGTACCACCACTAGATGGAGGCAGATCCCATCTTATTTACCTCATTCATTGCGGCAGTTATTATACAACTGGTTCATTAAAGATCGCTTCATTTCCTAATTAAAATGTAGTGGATTTTAAAGGTTTGGTAATTACTGAATGTCTGGTATGAGCATACCACTACTACTATGAACTAATCGATGATCTCTTATCCTAACACATGAAATCTTATTTACATAATTAAACCTGTTAATGGAGAAACACTGCTCCAACAAAAGAAAATACAGAAATCAAAACTAGCCTAACTACACCTATCTATTTGCATCAAATCAAATGCAAATAATTCACGTGTGAACCTACAAATGAACGGTAATAACAGGTACACAAAGAAAGAACAATAAACAAACAAATCTAGATCCCAACATCGCTGCCTGCTGAAATTAATAAGAATGAAATGCGCAAATCGGAGTCTACGGAAAATTTTACCCTGCTACGAGTAGCAAAAAGATATTGTGAATTTGACGGCAATCTCTAACCTCAGACGACAAATGTCTGGCCATGACACTATTTAACCTTTATGGATGGTAATTACTGCTATTTCATGTCATCCATGACTCTACATGACTATCAAAATACACATTGATTCGTCGCTCTGCTCACATATACCTCGTACTTTACCTAGCCTATTGCCGAGCATCTACTTTCCCTGGAATTATTTGAAACAAAATACAGGCTTCTGCCTACAATCATAATCCATGTCGTTACGTATTTAACACTCTTGGTTAAATTATTCATCTCTCAATTCTATTTACTCATTATTGTTCTCGACGTAGTACCTCATAATACGGCCTCGCTCGTATCCGGCGGGCGAAATATCTGTCGTGCACATCTCTATTTCTTACGACAGTTCATGACATGGTCCAATTATCACATTTCCATTATCAACGCAGATCATCAGGGATATTATTCACTTAGCTCGATCTCTAGATCATTCTCTGCTTCACATATCACAAAATATTAGAGCCGACTCATCAATGGCTTCCTGTCACTAACTGTTTACTAAAATGACGAGATTGCCTCTCAAAACACAGCTATTGAAAAGGTGTAACCGCAACTACACACAGAAATAAATACTCGCGTCCACCAAATCTCGTCGCAAAAATACACGGTATAAGGACTACCGGAAACGGTCATCTGAATGATGATTACATAACATAAAACAAGCTAAATGCGCAAGTAGCAAAATAAGCATTAAAATCAACAAGGTGGCATCTACAAAACATAACTCCAACAGAAATATCGCTCAAAACCCACGTTATAATAACATGATGATTATTACTATTATTATAAAATCGGCATTACACTCATTGAGATCTAATAATATAGCGGCCTAAACTGTCAAAGTGACTTACTACAAATGATCCATAATAATACGCAAACACATCTACGTAAAGGAAATGCGCAAATAACCCTAGCTCAAAGTGCAAAAATTATTATTATTATTATTATTATTATTATTATTATTATTATTATTATTATTATTATGTGAATTATTTACAATCCTATCTAACAGTCTATGCTACATTTGATCATCGATTAGTTCACAGTCCTACATATTTATTTACACATTCTTTTTGTTGTTGCTCATACCTGGGTGCTGGAGGTAGGTTGGATCACCCTCCGGGCTCCGTCATGATGAATTAGAATTCCATCTTGAAGCTGATGTGGTATTCCGAATTTTCACACACGCATACTTGATACATTTTTATCATGGCGTTACACACGCTCACATTTACATAAACACTCGCATTTTCTATCACTTCAGTGAAGATTATACAATAGCACTGCATAGACTCCTGACGTGAAGTCGAAAGTTTCCTCTCCGCTACCTGCCTGACGCCTCCTGCTGGTCTCTCACACCCCTCTCAGTTTGTTTACTTACAGCTTACCGGTTGTTCACCTCTTCGGAACATAACAGTTTGCTCAAGGTCTTTAACATCGCGGCCTTCCATTAATGAAAAGTCATTCTCCTCCCTGTCTGCTTTAACTAGTTTCTCCCCGAAACATCTCGCTTGCCATAACAGTTTATTGTAAGTGATGAAAAGCAAGCTAAAAGTACAGTTTCCAATGATGTGTGTTGAAATTTTATACTGATCGTCCTCCCAAAAGTGAAAGAATAAAATAACTTTCCAACAAATGTCAAACTACACGTGGATTAGAAAGGTTTTATGCTGCTACGTGTCGCAACATGTTCCACTGTCCCTCTCGGTTGGTAATGTGAGTTCATCTAAGGCAAGTGTTGAAAAGTGTAGCTATTGCCTGTCGTCTCTGCATTCATTCAAAGTAAAGTAAAAGTTTGTTAAAGTGTTCATTTCTCCTGAAATATTACTCTCCCAAGTAAAATACATGGCTCACTCGGATGCCAACAAGTGTCTCTGATCGCTTTCCTTCCAGACTCGGAATTCACCAAAGAAAAGTTCAAACAAGACTGAATTTGAAAGCTGACTAACTGAATTAGCTGACACACTCTAAACACACTCTGAATCAACTAACCCACAAACACACACTGAAGAATCACCACTCTGCTCGCTGTTTTTGTAATCAGTTCTCCCCCCACTTTGAAAATAGTTCTGTGGAAGGGATGTGGCGTAGTTATCTAGCACTTGGGAGCGCTTTATCATACATCCGTAGGTTAAAGCTTCAAAAATTATGTACAAAATCTTCCTAATTTCGGTCTGACTTACTTGTTATATTGCGCCGTGGGAAACGATCACAGGGTAATCCACACGACGACGCGCGTCACCGGCGTTATTTTCTTCCAGCGAATGGCTTCTTCCCGCCATGATAGTTCAATTCCTGGGCGATACTACTCTTCCGTGTGAAGTTAAATTTTATTAATTCGCCAATAATTAATCACACCTTCGCACCGATAAATTTTCAAATATTATTAGGAAGTCAGGACACTGTTTTTCACAACTACTCCAGGCTCCAAATAGCGAAATACTGACTGTAGATTCCCGCTATGACAGGACATTCAAATTTGGAATTTTGTGATTCGCTGAGACTTTCGCGCTCTCCGCAGCGTGGATGCTTCCATTTTCTCCCAAGGGTTGGTGGGTGTTATCGTTGTCTCTTTGTCCTTCTAAGTAGGTCAGGCCTCAACGCGTGATTTTCTCGTGAGAACCAAGTAAAAAGTTGCCACTCCTAGGCGGTACCATAAAATTTATTGGATGCAACACTCAGGTCGGTCTACAAGTTGTTCGTGCTCTAAGAAAGGTTTCGAGGATTTCCTTGCCGACTGACTGGCGCCAGAATGTTGCTTTGTGACTGCTAGCTTCACAGCCTACTGTAGTATTCCAATATGCGAAATATTCAACTTTTAATTCATAAATTAATTACGTAAATTCGCTTATGGGTGCAGTATGGGCGTAATAAAGTAACTATGTTGTGTCATCTTCCTACACGCATCTGGAGTAGTAAATCTCCTTACAGTTTGATATCACGCTAACTTATAAAAAGTCCTCGGCAAAGTAAAGATGGAGAAGAGCTAGAACCAATGTCGTACGATGTTGGTATATACAAGATCTCTGGTGACACACTTGGTGTTTATCCCACAAAATTAATTGAAGCTCAGCCGTAGACGGCCAAGAGAGATCCAGTTTATTCTGCTGTCTAGTAGGCCTAGAATAAAACGGAACGGCAGCCATATGGCGGTAGATTAAAATTCCTGCACACGGCACCTTAGACCATATTACTTCATTCATTCATTCATTCATTCATTCATTCATTCATTCATTCATTCATTCATTCATTCATTAGACCATATTACTTCATTCATTCATTCATTCATTCATTCATTCATTCATTCATTCATTCATTCATATCATTTTTGCCCTTATGGACAGTGTTTGAACTTGAATATCTCATGATGACACAATTTTCTCTTCTTTCCCTTCTTCCCCTCTCTTCCCAAAATCTCTTCATCCTTTGGCTGTGCTTCTGTTTCCTTTGTTTTGTCCACAATGTTCCTGTCTTCTTCTTTTCATTTACTATAAATTTTGTATTCCTAATTTTGTGTCTCAATTCTTTTCTTTTTCCTATCAATTGCCTCATGATACCCACCTGCCTAAAGTCTTCCTCTATGTCATGATACCAATTTGTTTTATTACTTGAACTGTTTACCACATCAAAGATTTTCTTTGTAAGTCTGTTGTTGTCTATTCTCTGGATGTGACCATAGAAAGTTAGTCTGCATTTCCTAATCATGTCTGTGAGTCTGTCAGTGTGCTGGTATAGCTCTTCGGTAGGCCGTTGGTCCAAATAATTTTCTAAGAATTTTACGTTCTATTTTTTCTGTCTCTATGATGCCCAATGCTCCAATTGTGGTCGTTTCTGACGCATACAATGCTTCTGGTAATGCGACTGTTTGGTAGTGTCTAGTGTCTTGATATGCTTTTCATTATAATTTGACAAAGTGAATTTGTACGCTCTCTGGATTTTTCCGTTCGTTCTGTGTTAGATTCATTGTTTGATACCTCTATTTGTAGGTATTTCCCTAAATATTTAAATGTTTCGACTCTTTTTACGGATCCATATACGGTATGCATGGTGTGCACATTGTTATTCTGTCGTTTCGTGTGTTGCGTCTTATCGTAAGATATCTGTAGACCGGTTTTGGCAGCTATTTCATGCAAGCGTAGTGCTTCCTTTGCCTCTTTTCGGATGGCGACGTGTATTATTATTATTATTATTATTATTATTATTATTATTATTATTATTATTATTATTATTATTATTATTATTATTATTCATCGTCATGGCTACTAAGGACCGCGAATTCTCAACTTGTTGTCTTCTCGCGGGCCCACCAGGCTTTCATCCTTTCGGAGTGTGCTTTCTTCCTTGCATCAGAATGGACATGCTTTAGTCGAGTTGGGACTACTTCTTGGTGAACCTGTCTAAGTTTCTGTTTGAGTGGTGCTGAGGGTTGAATGTCTGATTCTGAGATTCCATATTTTAAAAGATAATTATCGATCTCGATCAACCAAGGAGGGATCGTTTTGATACTTGTGAAGTCGAATAAGAAACGTTTATAGATTCTTTCAGCTGGAAATCTGAAGAGGTGAGCGTAAAAAGTTATCCTTATTTCCGGATTATGCTTGAAATCTTTTCAGTGTGGGTGTATATTTCTAAGTTGCTCCGAAATCTGTAAACACCATCTTTGTGACTGGGACCAAGAAAATTTCGCACAATCCTCCTTTCCTAAATTTCAAGTTTTTCAAGAAGGTTATATGCGTTCGAAGTGTTAAGCATTCTGCTGCATATTATTATTATTATTATTATTATTATTATTATTATTATTATTATTATTATTATTATTATTATTATTGAGATAATTTGTGCAGTTGTAGGGAATTTCTAAGTGACTACGTTGCATTTACGTTACACTACGTTTAAGGGAAAATTTTAAGATATTTTCTGGAAATTTCGTATTAACTTCTTTGCATTTGCTTTTAATTATTATTTTACACTACTCGCATACCATCTTTTAATTGCCAGGCTGTTTTTTTATCCTTTATTCTTCTTTCTTTACCGTAACATTTCTTGTTTCGATATAACATTTTTTTTAATATTTGCATTATTTTTGAATCGTTTATTGTACGTTTGCTGTTGTTGTTTTTGGTCTGTAATTTGTGTTTTAATTTTTATTTCACCCGTAGATTGCACAATTGCAATGTATTTAATAATACTAATAAATAATAACCAAGTACCAGAAAAAGATTGATATTCGAAATAGTAATATGGCCAAGGAGAAGAATAAGCTTAAAGTCGAGAGATTACAAGAATAAGAACAATCTTCTAGTCTAGAAGAGAAAGATCAAAATTAGTAACTCTGAGGTGTCGAAGAACACATTCGAATATGAAAGGTGGATTCAGTTCAAGAAGAAGGAATTGATATGGAAAATAAGAGTAAGAACGAAAATCAAGGACAAGAAGGACAAGATGAAAAATACTAATAAGTTTCAGAACAGAAACAAATTCGAGAACAAAAAAAATCAATCGAAACGAAGAACGAAATCGAATATAAGAACTGCATTAGCAATATTGATATGAAGATAAAAATACATATGATCGTATTCTAGACGGTGATCAGAAATAAGGTCAAGAACACAGTTAGATCGTAAATGGCCAATTGGAAAGGTGAAAATGAATAAGAAGCTTAGATTCTCGGTTTGTTGTTATGGTCTATAACCTTCTGGAGAGGAAGTTTTGAAAGTAACTTCTGAGTATGGAAGGAGAAAACATCAGCCAGCCTCCTGTCATGTGAATGCTTCCCGAATCTTGTCGAGCTCCTGCCCCACGCTTCACTTCCTTCTGTACGAGACGTGAGTTTTAGAGTTAGAGACGTGTTTTATTTCCCGGCAGGTTTGATATGGGGAACACCGCTCCTATGCACTGCAACGTTCCTTGAAGTGTGATGGTAGAATGAACACCTACGTTGTATATCGAACGAATTCGTGAGGAGACTAGAGTTCAAGATTCTCCTTACTCATGTCATTGATACTGTCCTGTTCTTTTTTTAAATATCTTCAACCATCGTAACATTCTTAAACTTTTGAGTGCAACCTATTTTTCTTAACCCTTTCTCCTCAAATAACTATCTGTTGTTATATGCCATCTACTTGTATTTTAATCAGCTCATTTCAGGGTTGAACAGGTTAAAACAGAAATCTTGCGAATAATACAATTATTTATCACTATTCTACGGATAAATATATTAAATATGGATATTAAATTTTTCTTTGAAATCAATACGCGGTTCACTTGCATCTCTTCACTGTGTCATAGGTCTGAAAACATTCTCCAGTGAGAAATTCTGGTTTGTTGGAAAAATTATTACAACATACGCAAAATCAAGTTTTTGCCTCCTTGCCTTGACGTTCCTGCCTTAGTTCTTGGTATTAGTCTTCTTGCGGACATAAATGAAATGACAATAATTCTGATTTTGTGTTTTTTTATCATTAGAAGTAAGTATGGGCTGTCGCGGGAATTACGGAATGTAGGAAGCTTTTCATATCAAAGTTGGTGATGTGTAGTTTTATGCTAACACGTAGCATTACTCTACGCTTTAAATCATAGAGTTTCCTCTTCCACGCCTAAGATCATACATACTGATGCAGGTATGCCCGATTTGCTAGCGGAAGATGAGTTATATGCTGTCGGTCTATGCCTAACTTCAGAGTGAAAAGACTTGAAATCTCTAACCTTAATTTTCTTCAGTATCTTGATCTTTAAATTCTAGGTATGCCTGTTTATTTCCTATTTTAGGGTTGAAGATGTATTTTACAGATAAATAATCAATTTTGAAATATGTTTTTTACAATCTGCTTTACGCTTCACCGACGCAGATAGGGCTCACGGCGACAATGGGATAGGAAAGGCCTAAGTGTGGGTGGGAAGCGGCCGTGGCCTTAATTAAGGTACGGTCTTAATACATGGCTGGCGAAGGGGGTGAAAATGGGAAACCACGGTAAACCAATTTCAGATTGCCGACAGTGGGTTTCGAACACCCTGTCTCCCGAATGCAAGCTGTACGACCCTAACCGCACGGACGATGGTTGCCCAGTTGTACTTTCTCTTAAAACAATCATCACCACCACCCTAATCGCACTGCCAACTTGCTCGGTTTCATCACTTGATTTATCCAAAGAGAGTAGGATAGACCGCATTTACGCGAGTAAAACTGATTCTCAGTATAATCCTCAGAGATTTATTCAGGGGTATTAAGTAGTGCTAGGTTTATCCAGATAAAGCGCGGTCTACCAAATTACCGTGTCCTACCCATAATATATTATACAGCTGCCTTCAAGGGAGCAACGAATGAATGAATGAATGAACGAACGAACGATCGGAATGAGGAAATAAGGAATTAAACAAGCAAAGAAATAATGAACGATGGAGGGAAATAAGGAGTCGAGGAAATAATGTACAAAGGAAAGAAAGAGAGGAGGAGGGAAAGAAGGATACAAGTGAGTAATTAAGAAAAATGACAAAAGAAGGAAAAGAATGAAATGTGGAAGAAAGGCGAAAAGAATGCAGAGTATTAGGAAAAGTGGAGATAAAGAATGGAAACAATAAATAAGTCATGAATACATGAAGGGAGAAAGGAATAAATGATCGTAAAGGTGTAGAAAATCAGAAAATAATGAAGAAAGGAAGAAATGAAATTTGGGAAAAGAACGAAAATAATTAAATAATAAATGTTGGAAAGGACAATGAATGAAAGGAAGAAATTGGGGAAATAAGGAAATAAATTCAAGGAAGATAAAGATAAAACCTAATTTGAATAGCATTTTGGTTGAAATACTCTTGGGAAGTAACCGCTGGTAGTACTGCAAATCCATTTTTCCAGTATATCAGGATTAATTTAGATAATTTATAGAATGAGTGTTATTGTAATTTATTGGCGATATTTATATACTCCACGGAATTATCAGGCCGTTATGCAGCGTGTAATTTTGTTCATTAAATATTTCAAGTGAATTTTGTAGCCATCTCTATTGATAAATCCACATAAAATGTGGTTCATTATTTGTAACAGACGATGAGATTTACTGGCAGTGACTTAAGTTCTTAATTTTGAGAATGCGTCTTTTACGGAGATTATCTCTATAACGGTAAGTAAATATTATAAGGGTGATGTGCCTCGATAATAACAAAATATTTTAAATGGTGATTGCAAGTTACTGTTTAGGCTTAATTTCAAAACGGCAAGTTTCCAGGACAACAAAGGAGTGAATTAGAAAGTTATTGAAACATATTTAAATGCAATTTCCAAAGTTATGCCCAGCTCCTTGGCTGAATGGTCAGCGTAGTGGCTTTTGATTCAGAGGGGCTGGATTCTATTCCAGGTAGGTCCGGAGAGTGCAATTTTAAATCGTGAATTCCTTTGGCTCAGGATCTGGATGTCTTTGTGGGCCCCAACTACCCTGCACTTAATAACGCACATACAACACTCTCCTCCCCCGCACTAACATACAATTTTACATGGCAGATGGCATCTACCCTCGTTGGAGGACTTGCCTTACAAGTGTTGCAAAAACCACTGCAAATAATAATAACAACAACAACAAAAACAACAACAACGACGACGACGATGACGAAAACAACAACAAGAATGTTATTGGAAATAAATTATTCTAACCTCTTTTACCTTCAGACGGACCAAAAGCATTAGACGGTTTTACCTCTTCATTACAACGAATTGTAAAAGTAATTACGGTATTATTAACCCTTCAGGGGTGGCTTTTCCCTCGGGCTCAGCGAGGGATCCCACCTGTACCGCCACGAGGGCAGTGTCCTGGAGCGTGAGACAACTGGGGAGGATCACCAGTACCTCGCCCAGGCGGCCTCACCTGCCGTGCTGAACAGGGGTCTTGGTGCGGGATGAGATTATTGGAAGGGATAGACAAGGAAGAGGGAAGAAAGCGGCCGTGGCCTTAAGTTAGGTACCATCCCGGCATTTGCCTGGAGGAGAAGTGGGAAACCACGGAAAAACACTTCCAGGGTGGCTACGGTGGAAATCGAACCCACCTCTATTCAGTTGACCTCCCTAGGCTGAGTGGACCCGGTTTCAGTCCTCGTACCACTTTTCAAATTTCGCGGCAGAGCCGGGAATCGAAACCGGGCCTCCGGGGGTGGCAGCTAATCACACTAACCACTACACCACAGAGACGGACGGTCCGTTAAATCAATACTTCAATTCTTGCAATGTCCTTCTTCCTCTCCGCCCACATCTGTTTCATTATTTATGATCACTGTCTCCGAAGCTGTTTTATGTTATGTAGCTGCCTTCTTTTTCTTTCTTGTTCACACCTGAAAATCACTTTTTGAATGTTGTCCCTAAATAAATTCCTACTATTTTTATTCTGAATGTCAATGTTTCCTTCTTACAAATAATCATTTAATGTCTGTGTAAACCATGATGGTTGTACTTAAAGCTTTATAATTTTTTTTAAAAAAGAAGTGCTTTTTCAATCTGTCATTATTCATTCTGTTCAAATGATCAGTAAGTATTTAATGAAATCATATTATCAGCTATTAAGGGATTTCCGTACATACTCAGTGAATGTCAAACGGACACATATAGTTCTGGCATAAAATGAAAACGCCACTTTAGTATGTTTGAAGTGGAGTTAAAAATTAAGGGACACCAAATATCGACTGATTGTTGTACCAACTCCTTCAACTGCAGCACAGCAGATTTCAACTTCAGTGGTGTAGGTGCCGGTTAATAATTCGTCGACACTCAATTTCCAGATTGGCGTACTCGATCCTACGTGAAATAGATGCCATTTGATGACCTTTTAGAACTACCGTGTCTGCCTATAAGTCACAGAACTTAAACTTCGAATTTCCTGCATCTTTCAGAACCTATAACAATTTTAAAAAAAATACTTTACTGTTCAACCCACAGAATTTAAATCCTATGGGATATTTTCCTGAAAATAAAATTATTTCCGAAAATTATTTTCTATAACCTAAACTTACTCGTTCAATTCTTTCATTTCCTCAGTGATATATTTTAACAATATGTAAATGAAGTAAGAAAAATTAAAATTTATAGGAGTCCCATTATACAACCCTCCCTTATTTCCACTGAGATACAAAGGATGATTCTAAGCTTTTGCTGATGATTATTGTTTAAAGGAGCCTTACATTGAGGTCCTAGGCCTTCTAAAATTTGTAACAAACGCCGGGAGCTGATTTCTGGCATCAAATCAAGAAAAATGTCCCTATGAAGGTATGTCCTACAGTGCATTGTTACTGAGTTACATGCGACGAAGTTTCAGGAGGTACATTGCCCACATCACAAGAGATGCTCGAAGTGTCCGTCATGAGCAACCTCAACATGGACTGGTGAACCCGCGCGAAGATACCTGAGTCCAGTAAAACAGCTGCACAAGCGTTACTTTTACGCTGTTGCAGGTCGTTGGGGGTCGTTAACTGGAGTAGCTTACGCCCGACTTTTCATGTATTCCGACAGATAAAAAGTTGAGTGGATTAAGGTCAGGAGACTAAACAGGCCACCTTGATGTTCTCTCTACCATCGTGGCAGGGCGTTATCCGAATGTCAGTTTACATGCAAACTAAAGTGCTCTGGAGCTACATTACATCCAAAGTTCTGTTGATGATTTGCGACAACCGTACAATCGGGATTTGTAACTGCCCACATGTACAGTATATGTTACGCAAGTTGATGATGCCATCTCTTCCAAATGTAGTCTCGTTGATGAAAAAATTTGACTACGGTACTACAAAATCATCAGTATGTTAGTGGCGATGTGCAACGCCTGTACCTCAAAACAACACATCGTAGGACATACGTTCATAGAGGCATTTGCTCTTGTTCTGATCCAAGGACTCACTCCCGGACGTTTGTCACAAATCTTACGATTCACCCTGAATTTGTAAGCATTATCGGATGCGAGATCTTTTAACTTTCCTTATAGGTGATGATGATTGCGTGTTGCCTCCGTAGAGGCCAGGTGCAGATCTTAATAGCTGACGCCTCCGGGCAACCTACACATCTAGTTCAGTGTTGGTAATGAACGTGTGATAGGGAAAGGGTGAGACCCGGTGTCGACAGGTAGCCCACTCCTGTCAAATAACATCACAGGACGGTTGAAGGTTTAACGTGCCCATCCGACGGATGAATTGTCATCAAAAGCGTCACACGCACTCACTGCATATGAACACTGCGGAGAGGTTTGGAATTTAATCCAGGCTTTTGGCACACAGTCTATCGATTAGAGATTGTATACCACCATCTCTCCTACCCTACCGGTCAACATTCTGATGATGACATATTTTTCCACGAACGGGACTCGAACCGGTTAACCGCGATGTCAGACCATACAGACTTGATGACTTGACGATTATGTTCAGCAGGCGGACACTTATAGGCATTATTGCTGACTTTCATAATATCAGCTGACATGTGAGGTATTTCTGTGATCGACCGAAAATACATTTTTTTGAAAAATATTTTACATATAGATCTATGGAGGTAAATGAAGAAGGAATAAATTAATTTAATTTTGGTCCGTCCGGGTTGAGTGGCTCAGACGGTCAAGGCGCTGGCTTACTCAGCCTAAGTTGGCAGGTTCGATCTTGGCTCAATTCGGTGGTATGTCAAGGTGAAGGAATACGTCAGTCCCGTGTCAGTAGATTTACCGGTACGTGGCAGAACTCCTACGCGATGAGATTCCGGCACTTCGGCGTCTCCGTAAACCGTAAAAGTAGTTAGTCGGACGTAAAACATATGTTTCTTTTTTACAATACGCAGATAGGTTTTATGGCGACGATGGGACAGGAAAGGGTTAGGAGTGGGAAGGAAGCGGCTATGGTCTTAATTAAGATATATCCCGAGTATCTGCCTGGTGTGAAAATGGGAAACCACAGAAAATTATCTTCAGGGCTGCGGACAGTGGGGTTCGAACTTGCTAGCTCTCTGATGCAAGCACAAAACAGCGCACCCCTAACCGCACGGCCAACTTGTCCGGTAACCAATGTTATTATTATTATTATTATTATTATTATTATTATTATTATTATTATTATTATTATCGTCTGCCTTTAGTTGGATGTGATCACAAGAATCCAGAGCAGTGCGGTTAGGGGTGCGCAACTGTGAGCTTGCATTCGGGAGATAGTGGCTTCGAACGCCACTGTCGACGGCCATGAAGATGGTTTTCCATGGTTTCCCCATTTCTACAACATGCAAATGCTCAGGCTGTACCAAATTAAGGCCACGGCCACTTCCTTCCCACTTCGAGCCCTTTCCTGTCCCACCGTCGCTATAACACCTATGTGTGTCGGTACGACGTAAAGCCGAATGTAATAAATTAAAAAAAATCCAGAATGCCCAATAATGTGCCAGGTAAGGGCGATAAAATATAAAATTAGATAATGTTGAAGATCCAGTTACTATTTCTGGTCAAAATGTAATTGAAATACTGAGCTGAAGTAGAAATGGTGACAATGATAACTTCGTATGACTATTACTAGTCTTGTACAGCCCTTGTAAAGTAGATACTCCGACGAGGGTGGGTGGCATCTGCCGTGTACGGGAATCTGCGTGTTACTGTAATATGAAACATTATGAAACTCACTCACGATCGTTTTTTTAAATATATTCACATCATAGTGTCATTATATGCTTGTCTAACTCCTTGGCTGAGTAGTCAGCGTCGAGGCCTTCGGTTGAGAGAGCCCCGGGTTCGTTTTCCTACCGGATCGGGGATTTTAATCGCGTCTGATTAATTCTTGTGGCTCGAGGACTGGATATTTGTGTATGCCCCAACACTCACCTCTACATATTCAGAACACACCACACTACAAACCACCACAAAAACACGCAATAATGATTACATCCCTTGATGAAAGAATGGCATCAGGAAGGGCATCTGGCCGTAAAACGAAGCCAAATCTACAAATGCGACACAGTTCGCACCCGTGACTCCACCGATGTGGTAAAAGCGGCAGAAGAAGAAGAAGAAGAAGAAGAAGAAGAAGAAGAAAATACCGTAATATTAAAATTTCACGCTTGTAAGGGGAAGAGTATAAAGCCCCGATTTGCATTTCTTCAGTTAATTTAGTGATGAATAATTACTGTATGCCGATGTGCTTGGTAGCTACACCCTTCGTGGCTACTCCTTAATTTGTCTTGTCTCCGGAACAAGTTTGAGCGGCATTTCACTGTTTAATTTATCAAAGCTGCCGTGGCTTATGAATATGGTGGTAACTTTGTACTGTGCACGCACTGCATCATTCACAGCCAAGTTACAACAGTTCTAATCCCGTACGTTAACAGGATTAGCTTAAGCAGAAGGTTGATTGTGTGTTATCCAAAGAGGATGTCATATTCCCAGCCATCACTTGTATTGAAGACCAGCAGTGCGTGTGGAAACATGATGAATGCAGTGCCAGTTGAAATGTAACTGTGCGGAGTGATACATAATCAGAGTACCTATACGCTACGTTTGGGAACATTGTATTCTAGCAGCGAACAGTAAATTATCTAATAAAGGAAGATTGTATTCACTGTCATATGCCGAAGATAACGAATGTTTAAACGCAGGCTTTCGTGGTTCATTGTAATAACGTAAATAAATAAATAAATAAATAAATGCGTAACTGGATTAAAGCCACCATATTTATTTAAAGAAGCCGAGCTTTCAGCAAAATTCTGAAAGATACCTTCATAAGTCCTCACATCACCACCTCTGCCAAAAAGCATCTCTCCTTCGAACATTATTTACTAGGGTGAATAACGTTGCAGACGCTGATAACCGCTCAAGTGCATTAAGAGAACTGACAACATCCAGGAAGAAAAACGGATATACGTCAGGAGACATAGCACGAGCTGTGAAGATCAAGGATCGTAGCAGAGATGGCAACAACCAAGACTACAGTAAAAATAAGAAAGTATTCCTTAATTACGTGGCAGGTATAACTGACAGAATAGGGCGCATTCTTAGGAAGTACAATATAATCCCAGTTTTCACCACAAACCCGAAGCTCAAATCCCTGTTTCGACTATGCAAAGAAAAATCACATTTTGAAGCACCGGGCGTGTATGAAGTTCCGTGTGATTGTGGTTGCTCATATACTGGCATGACAAAAAGGTTTGTTAGCACCAGGGTGAAAGAACACGTCAGTAAAGAACGACACTCTTTCATCCTCCAAAGAGAATGCCATAAGACAGTCTGCCGTGGCAGAACATTTCTACAGTAAAGACCATAAAATCCTCTTTAACCAGACGAAGGGCATAGCGCCTGTAAAATACTTCTATGCTCGACTGGTAAGGGAAACCTTATATGTAGAGTTACGTCCAAATAACATCAACAGGGAAAACGGCTTCAAGTTATCAAATACATGGAGACCTGTACTGCAGAAATACATGCATAACACCACCTAGGCGCAGCGGGACGCACTCAAGGAACTGTCGACAGAGGGCGGTGAATCAGTAACTTTCATCCGAACCACCACAGCACAGCGCGACGATCCTTGAGTCCAATTAGTGGGGTAGGCCGTAGATAGTACGGTTATGACTTCCACGTTCCTTCGAATTTCTTTGCTCACTGTCGGAGGCTTTAATCCAGTTAGACATTTATTTCTTTATGTTAATAAAGAATGTTTTGTATATTATGGATACAATACTTCAACATTAGAAAACCTATTACAGACGAAATCGGATATAACGACACCGAGGGTACCATCAATCAATTGTCGTTATAGCCGACAGTCCCACAAAAGTGTTATTTTTGTTCCTAAAAATGTCATATCTGTAACTTAGGCTGCACACTTATATGGTTAATTAGCATAATTAAGTTAAATCTTCAGAAACAGTAAGTGAAAGATGTAGAGGAGAATCGTATAATATGGAATACCATTTACTTTCGGCAGTAAAACATCTCACCAAATTCAGTTATGCAATGTAAATAAATATGGTTTGAACTTCAGATAATTTGCCAAGATGCTCTATATTTTTAATTATAAATTGTTAATGTCTTCAAAAATATCTTTCAAGAAGTTGCACTTAACGGGTAGTACGGAATAGTCAGGCAATATGGAATAATAGGGTAAATAAAATGTAAAATAAAAACATATTCTAGAACTTCCCTCAGTTATACTTACGGAACATTTTAAAAGGTGGACGTAGAGAAATGTTTAAAATATCGAAAGAAAATATTGGTAACTAACTTAATTATTCAAATAAATTAACTTTTTACAATCACTTGTTCATCCAAGAATAAAAGTCACAGATGCAGAAACTGAGATCTACAATTAAATGTTATACGCTAGGCCTAATGCAATTAATTTTAAATTTTTATTAATTTTAAATTTCACTTTACCTTGAAAATAAAACAACATTTCTCACTGAACCAAATCACCGGTTACGTAACACCTGCCGTTTAAATAAAATATGCTTACTAATTTCAAATTTAAATGAAACCTATTATGAATTCGAATTTGAATTTGACTTACGAATCCAAAATTAAGTGGAGAAATATGGAATACATTACCTAAACATCGGAGATATCCCGACACGCCATGTTTGAATAAAAGGATTCGTTAGGTTATAATTTTGCACAACAAGGAAGTTACACTAGTAAAGCAATAAAAGCAACTCTTGTACAACATGTAACATTGGATTTGAGAAGGCTAAACTTAGTTATGGTAATTAGTTCAGGCTTTAAAAGACCTACTGACAAAAACTTTTCAAAGATGAAGAACAAAGATTCTTGCGCCACGCACTAACCTCACTCAAGAGCATGTCCAAACTGAATTAAAATGCATCATGGGAGCAAGCAGAGTGATTAGACAAGTTTCCACCTGAGAGCAGTACCTTACAGGCAAGATATTATGGTTATCCTTATTGCCCGACTATTCCATATTACAATATTCCCCTCTACTGTATTTATAGAACAGTATTTGTGGAGTAGGACTGAGAGGAATTTCATTGGCTTTCACTTGAAGTATAGGTCCATTGAGCGGCAAATTATTTGTTCATTGCTGCTTAAACGATTTAAGTTTATATTCTTCAATAACTTTGTGCACAGAATTTTAAATAATCTTCTTCGAAAAGAGTGCGAATTTTCTCTCCGACTTTAGAAATTATAGAGCTCGTTAGCTGCAGTCGCTTAAGTGCGGCCAGTATCCAGTAATCGGGAGATAGTGGGTTCGAGCCCCACTGTCGGCAGCCCCGAAGATGGTTTTCCGTGGTTTCCTATTTTCACACCAGGCAAATGCCGGGGCTGTAACTTGCGACGTAAAGCAAATAGCAAAAAAAAAATGTAGAAATCATTTAGTGTGATACACAGACTTCCTTTGCGATGCTGCCGTTTGTTTCCCAGTTTTCTAATAGCAATATTATGTGCGACATTTCTACAATATTAAACACTTTTACTTGGCGACGTCTTCACAGCGGTGCTTGCCTTGACCATTTGCCAGACAGAGCTATTTGAAACCTTCAATAATAAGCGTTACATTGTTGTCAGCAACCCTAAATACGTAACAAACACAAATCAACATTGGACGTAATAGCCGGAACATTTCTCCGAAAATGTGATAAGAATATGTCGTTATATACGATATGTCGTAATAGCGCGACGTCCTACTAAGCGACGTTTGAAATACAATGTTTATATAGGATTCGGACGGAACCGTTAGATTTCGACGTTATATCCAGTACGTCGTTAAAAGCGATATCGCATTAAACGATTTCGATTTTATGTCTTATCAGTGAATAAAATTATTGACTTCATTGCAATTTCCATTTATTATGCCCAGGACGGCAATGTAAAGAGAAAAATGACAGCGACTGCAGAAATGATGACTAGTGTTCAGCCTGAGACACTGTCCACCTAAACAACGTCGAAGTCACTAAGTTCCGTTGCATTAAACAAAGTTACAACACTGTTTAACAAGCCATTTTAATGCCAAATTTATACCTTTTTTTACATTTACAGTATTGCGTGAATGAAATGGACACATTGCCGTTCCAGAAAATATTTTCTAAATTGTTCTTAATTTAATCATTCCATTTTTATAATGTTTCTTTCTTACTTAATCCGTTTACCCTCCAGGATTGGTATTTTCCTCGGACTCGGCGAGGGGTCCCACCTCTGCCGCCTCAAGTGCAGTATCGTAGAGCGAGAGACGTTCGGTGGTGAGGAATAGAACTGGAGAGGAGGACCAGTACTTCGCCCTGGCGGCCTCACCTGCAGTGCTGAACAGGGGCCTTGTGGGAGAATGGGAAGATCGGAAGGGATAAACAAAGAAAAGGGTTCGCGGCCGTGGCCTTAAGTTAGGTACCAGCCCGGTATTTGCCTGGAGGAGAAGTGGGAAACCACGGAAAACTACTTCGAGGATGGCTGAGGTGGGAATCGAAAGCCTTGCTACTCAGTTGACCTACCGAGACTGAGTGGACCCCGTTCCAGCCCTCGTAGCACATTTTTAAATTTCGTGACAGAACCGGAAATCGAACTCGGGCCCCTCGGAGGTGGCAGCTAATCACACTAACCATTACACCACAGAGGCGGACTCCATTTTAATATGATTCTCTTAAAACATCCTCATTTCCATACGTCATAAAAAACTTGTAATGTCTGTTCTTATTATGGCTATCAGACAGGAACTGCTGTGGCAGAAAAATTATCTACGCCATTGAAATGAGGTGCTGGTGTAAAATTCTATTCGTGCCTTGGACTACAAGAAAAACTAGCACATCCACAATTTATGAGCAAAATAATTTTGAAAAAACATTTCTCCCCGCATCAATGAAACAACACTTTAGTTCTTTGGATACAGTGCGAGATGAGATGAAGAAAATTTTAAAAGTTTTTCATGCAAGAGAAGGTTGAGTGCTTTAGACCATAGGGAAGGGCTGCATGCGGATGGATGAGGCAGGTGAAAAGCATTACGTGAATATATTTACAGTGTGTTATGAGTGGCTCAGACGGTTAAGGCGCTGGCTTTCGGAGCTCAAGTTGGCAGGTTCGATTCTGACCCAGTCCGGTGGAATTTGAAGATGATGAAATACGTCAGGCTCGTGTCGGTACATTTACCGGCACGTAAAAGAACTTCTGCGGGACAGCATTTGGGTACATTTCGGTATCCGTTAAAATAGTAGTTAATGTGACGTAAACACTGTTATTATTATTATTATTATTATTATTATTATTATTATTATTATTATTATTATTATTATTATTATTATTATTATTATTATTATTATTGTACCGGGCGGTACACCTCCACGCCGCTAATTCAAACTTTGCGCCAGTTGAAAATCCTCTGCTGGAGGAAGTCCGAACTTTATTTAAGGTGTTAATTTTCAAGTTTCTCAGAAGATGTCACTACTTGGAAATTTTGAAGTTTCTGAACTGGGTCGTTTTCGATGTATTTTTGTTTTACCTGTAGTAAGAAGTGTGAACCTTCTCTTCTAGAGGACACTACTGAAGAACTACAATAGTGCACCCTAGTGCGAAGTGAAAGAACTGTTTTTTGGAGAAATTTTTATTTCAATAGTTTGTTTCTTGTTAAATTTCTTTCTGTTATTGTTTAAGTGGGCTGTATAACCCTTTCTTTCCCCTTGTTTTGAATTTAGCCAATCCCGAATTTCTTTAATTAATTTATAACCAATCAGGTGTATCTTCCCCAGAGGGGATATATTGCTTAACCCTAGCCAATAAAGTTTTTGTGGGAGGGTGTTCTCATTCCTCAAAAGCCTCGAACTTTCCGCGAGAGTATATAAACTGCTGATTTTAGGGTCTCCGGGCCACTTCAGTACCATCTTTCAGTGTGTAAAGTACATAGCAGGGAGCGGGAAGCGCCTCTTTCTTCGGGCAGCAGTTCAACAACAAGGTAATGGCCGTTTAATAACTTCTTTTCTTGCTAGCTCAGCAGTTTAACTCTCGGGGCGGGTCCGAAGCTTTTCCTCCATGTAACTTTTCCCTAAAATGTAAAGACTCTTTGTATCTATTCTAAGCTACATATTGGGATAGAGAGTGCTTAACCCTCTCGAGCTCCCACTCATATTGTTTTGAGGTGAACTTACTTCTCACAACCGATTCTTCCTTAATGTAATGTAAATTGTTCTTTTCTAAAGTCACCTCTGTAGTATGGGATTAGCCCTTGCATTAGCGGCCTAGAACCAGATTAGGTTTTAAACAAAATGTATTAGGAGTGCAGATCGCCTCCTCTCAAATTGTTATTTTAGAGGTCATGTAATTAACCTTTTTCTCACTTAATAGGCCTCAGTAGGTTGGGTATTTTACCCCTGTGTCTATGTCCTTAGAGGACAACTTGAAGGTGGAGTTTGGTGTGGCCTTTGATAGGCTTAAAGTTGAGAGCGAGTGGCTCTTTCTCGAAAATTGAGTGTTGTATGCCTCGAGGAGGCTTTTCTGTGTAATTTAGAGCAAGTGCTCCTGGGCATGAATGGGGTTTTCTGCCCCTCTGTTAAATCTTGTTTTGAGGTAAAGTTGGGCTAGTTGCCCAAGAATTGCGAGTTCGGGGCTCGAAGCCCAAATCCTGTAAATACTGTAATTGTACTTTTGTTGCCTTGCTACTCTGTACCTGCCATTCGTGTTATTTCTGAATTTTGGAAAGAAAATATAACCTTGTTAAATTTTAAATTAACTTTAATTTCGTAGTTTGAGACCCGTTCACCCCCGCACCTTCTTTCACCTCTACCTACCACAAAAAAAGCGGTAACAAGTGGTAGCAGAGCGTGGTTGAATGGGTCTCAATTTAGCCCCTTTTGACGGCTAAACATTGCTTTGATCCGAACTCTAACAATTTTCTCAGTTGCTGGAATTTTTGATTTGTCCTGTTTCAAAATTGTTCTGTCATCATGCCCGGCCCTCGTGATGTTCTCCATCTTAACTATTTGCGCAAGGAGGAGGTGATCTATGAGTTAACTATCAGAAATGTGCAATCTGGAGGCACGGTTGCAGTAGACACAAACAAGCTTAGAGAGTCCCTTGATTTGCCCATTTCCATCCCCACTTTGGGAGAGAAAGAAATTGACGACTCTCTTTCCACGATCATCGAGAATATTACTGGGCTAGCATCTGTAGTTAGTTTTTTTGACGAAAATGATCCTTCTCCTAATCAAATTAAGCGTGTGCAAGCCAGGCTATTTCATTTTTCAAATAGAGTTAACGATCTGTTGTCTCTAAAGTTGAATGACGTTCAGAGGAAGGAAGCTAGTACGGTGCTTGAAAATATTTCTGAATTATCTAGTAAGGTCACTGAATTGTTAACTGGGGAAGTTCCTCCCAAAACTGATCAACCCGCTACGGTGAATGTAGGTAGCGAGGAAGAGCCTCCTAAGGGAGAAGTCAATAGGAAAACCGTTGGAGCTCAAACTATCTCTGCCCCATTGGACAACGAGTCTGAACGCCGTACGTCCTTGAATAATGTACGTTCTGAACTAACTTCTTTGCCACTGAAACCTTTACCTACTATGTCACCTGGGTTCAGCAGCTTGCCTCATCCATTAGCAATGTTGCTCAGAGGTATCTCTAAGTTTTCTGTTAATACCACCAGTGAAGTTATTTCATTCTTAAGGTTTTTAGTTGAATTTCAAGATCATGCCCTTGTTTTTTCTCTTTCTCCGTGTCAAATTTTACAGATAATTTATCCTTATGCAATTGGTATTCTCTCAGATAAAATAGTAAGAGCCATTGCCGAACAGTCATCTATTGAAGATTTTCATGCACATCTACTTGCAAATTTTATTCCTGCTCGTGCGAGGTCATCTCTGATTCAGAAGTACTATTATCGAGTACAAAGATTGGATGAAAATCTGGCTGATTTCATACAAGACATTAAGTTCTATACTAGGGTGTTTGCGCTTCACTTCCCTGAGGATCAGATTGTACAAGCTATTGTGGTAGGCATTTCACCATCTTATAGGTCATATTTGTGTTTCGCGGCGTGCCCGCAAACCTTCTCTGAACTTGAAGCATTGGCCGTCTCAGCGGAAGAAGTTAGATACGCCGATTCCTTGCGTGTCGCGAAAGAACCCCCCTCCTTCGTTTAGTAATACTCGGCCTCCACCTCGCCGACCAGTCACACCCCGTAAATGTTATGCTTGCGGGTCGCCTGACCATCTTCGCAATAAATGTCCATTGGTCAAAACTAGTAGGGCAAATAATGGAGCTGGTTCATCACAACGCTGTTTTAAATATGGGGCTTTCTCATATATCGCCAAGAATTGCCCAAATTCAAATAGCACCCCCTCCTGCTCAACCTCTGGTGCAAATTCCACCAATGCCAATAATAAAAAGTGACTAGTGGCTTCGGCTGAGTCGACTAATCCATCTTTCCGAGGCTCAGCCCCTGGTAAACAGATCGAAAATTCAGGGAACGTTCAATCTGCAAATCCATCTTTTGAATGCCCCAAAGAGTGTCTTAGGATTGCGGCGGATACCCCCGCACCGGTTCCCTTTCTCAAAATTGAGTTAAATAATGAGCCTATAACAGCTCTATTAGATTCAGGCAGTGTTTGTTCTATTATTTCGGCTGAATGGTATGCAAAATTGAAATCTGTTTGTAAACTTCCTGACTATTGTTCCTCTTCGATCCAATATGTTTCGGCTAATTAATCTCCATTAGAAATTCTAGGTTCTTTACAGGTCAAAATTCGTTTTTTTAAATTTACATGGAAAATCAAACTGTTTGTGGCTAAGCACTTGTCTTGCCCCATCATATTGGGAGCGGATTTCATTTCTCACACTGGTCTTGTGCTCGATCTTCAGAGTAAGTCGTGCACATTCAAATTTGCTTCCAATTGTAAAATCTCTTTGTTAAAATGTAATTCTGCATCATGTTCATCTATTTCGCCTACCCAGGATGAGATGTTGTTAGACCTTAGACATCTACATGAGGAGCAGGCTGATAGTATTCGTAAGTTGTGTCAGTCGTTTCCAGAGGTGTTCTCTGATACTCTTGGTGTTACTGACCTTATTGTATACAAAATTGAGGTCACGGATTCGATTCCTGTCCGTTTTCCGCCATATAGGCTATCTCCACCTAAAATGAAGGCTCTGAAAGAAATCATCGATCAGATGTTGAAGGATGGTATTATTAGGCCCTCTAAGTCGGCGTATTCTTCACCTATTTTTCTAGTCCCGAAACCCCAAGGTTGGCTTCAGGCCTGTCATTGATTATAGGGCTCTCAATCGGAAGGTGGTGTTACAATCTGTGCCCCTTCCGGACCTTCATTCTTGCATTTCATGGTTTCGTAGGGCCAAGTTCTTTACTATCTTGGACCTGAATCAGGCCTATAATCAAATTCCCCTAGCGGAAGAGTCTAAACATCTTACAGCGTTTGCCACGGATTGGAATTTGTATGAATACAACCGCGTGCCTTTCGGGCTCCCCACGGGAGCAGCTGTACTCACTAGGCTGCTAGATAGGGTCTTCTCCGACATCAAATTTGAGTACTTGTATCACTACTTGGATGATGTCGTCGTATTTTCGGAGACCTTTGAAGAACATCTAGATCATCTGCGAGAAGTTCTCAATCGCCTTCGTAAGGCTGGGTTAACTGTCAAGTTGTCCAAGGTGGCCTTTGCTAAGCCCTCTATGTCATTCCTAGAGCATATTGTGTCACCTGATGGTGTTGCCGTCGATCATTCTAGAACACAGGCCATCCGTGATTTTAAACCTCCCAAGGACATTAAAGGTATCGCCAGGTTCATTGGTATGGTGAATTTCTTCAGGAAGTTTATTCCTAACTTCGCTAATAGAGCGGCGCCCTTGAACCTTCTTCGTAGGAAAGGCATCAAATTCGAGTGGGGACCTTCTCAACAGGCCGCTTTTGAAGATCTTAAATTAGCTCTCTGTAATGCCCCTGTCCTTGCTATGCCTGATTTCTCAAAGAAATTCATCGTCCAAACTGACGCGTCGTCGTCAGCAGTAGCTGCAGTCCTTCTTCAAGAGACTGAATTAGGGAGGCGACCCATCGCCTATGCATCTAGGACTCTATCGGCTCAAGAAGCCAAGTATTCCATCTATGAGCTCGAAGGTTTGGCAGTCTTATTTGCCTTAGAAAAGTTCCGTCTCTATCTGGAACATGTCAAATTCGACCTGGAGACAGATAATCAAGCCTTAAGCTGGGTCTTAGGCCGCGTCGTACTGGTCGTATAGCCCGTTGGGCCATCCGTATTTCTGCCTTCCAATTCGATGTCAGGCATATCAGAGGGACCGAAAATGTTGTTGCCGATGGACTCAGCCGAATGTTTTCCAACGACGTCGAGACCCATGAACCGGTCGACAGTTCATCACCTCCCGAGTCCATACTATCTGATGTTAATGCCATCTTAACAGATGCTGCCATGCTCTTTAGGGATATCGAGAAATACCAACGTGAAGATCCGACGCTGGCTCCGATAATGGAAACCCTTTCTTCTGGGGAACATGTTGCCCCTTATGTACTGAGGAATGGTGTTCTATATCGCCTTCGAGGCATGATAAGATGATGAAGGTTGTCGTTCCAGCTGTTCTTGTGCCTATGATCTTCAAGTACTATCATGAGACCCCATTAGGGGGGCATCTTGGAATCTTTAAAACTCGTGAAAAGATTCGTGAAAGGTTCATCTGGAAGGGTATGGACGGTGAAATCCGTGAACTAGTAAAAGCTTGTAAATCTTGTTTGCTTAGTAAGCCCACCATGTCCACCAAGGTAGGCCTTTTGTCTTCGCATCAGGCTTCGCGCCCCATGGAACGCCTGTATATTGATTATGTAGGACCCTTCCCTCAGTCAAAGGGAAATGCCAACAAGTTCATCTTTGTATGCGTAGATGGTTTTACAAGATTTTCCTGGTTATTTCCGACTAAGCTGGCTACCGCTCAGTCCACCATTACTTGCCTAAATTCTATTTTTGCTTCTTCTGGTCGTGCCAATATATTGTGTCTGATAATGCTAAGGCGTTCACATCAAATCTTTTTCGTAAATTCTGTTTTGACTTGTCCATCTCTCATGTGACGACTTCGGCTTATTACCCTCAACCATCTCTGGCTGAACGGGTTAATCGTAATCTCAGGTCCGCGCTTATTGCCTATCATCATGAAGATCATTCCAGGTGGGACACGTCCCTGCATTGGTTAGCTTTTGCTTTGAATTCGGCGGTTCATGAATCACATAAATTTACTCCAGCGTCTTTGATGTTCAAGTTTGTTCCCAACACGCCGCTCTCTAACCTCTGGTCTCTGAGTGACATTCTACCGGAGACAATAGACCCGGACAACATTAAAGATCTTTGGAAGAAGGCTAAAGCCAATCTTAAAGTGTCTCATGAAAAGGTTAGGGAAAGATATGATCGTGGACGGAGACCCACCAATTTGAAGGTAGGCGACCAAGTGATGGTCAAGAATTTTGTTCCCGCGGGCAAGCTTGCCCCTAGATTTCATGGGCCGTGTGTCATTCTCGATTTCCTTACGCCGGTTACGTTGTTATTAAGTAATCCAGCCACCGAGAGGATATTTAGGGTTCACCTGTCGCAGGTGAAACCTGTATAATTTCTGTGCTAACTTGCTTCATATAATCTTGAAACGAATATGAAGGTTATATTTTTTTTTAGGTTTTCACTTTTAAGGCCTTCTGCCCCTTCTATAATATTTTGTTTTATATGTAAGCATTTTTGTAAAACCTTCCCCGAACCGTTAAACTGCCATCCTGTCGTTGCCACGGCCATTACCACGCTCCCGTCTCCTGCTCCACTACACACAGTGGCTTGTACATGAAATGAATTTCTCCACGCCGCTGGCCCCTCAACCTCACCACAATGAATGTACCCTACTATCATTCTGGTCCAACAAAAATTCTGCCGTCGAGCTTTAATGTTTCAGTGCCCCCGCAGCCGCGCGGCGCCGTGCCGCGACTGGGATAGAGGAAGGGCCCCCTCTACTCCAGCGAGGTCGACATGTGCACGGCGAGCCGGAGCCCTCCTCCCGGCCAAGGCTGATGTGCGGCGCACAACCTGCTACTTGCCCGCAGCCTGTATATGTTCACCGCGGGCGCGGCGTGCTTCAACACCACTACTCCTCCCATAGTGTGGGCGAGCGGTATCTCAGGGTACTTGATGGGTCCGAGCGGCCTCATCTGGACACAAGCTGCAGCGGCCGGTCTGGCCATCCAACTTAATCAACCTTGAAAATATTTAATCAGCTACATGGACATTCCAGTTCAACATTACTACCTTTTTTTGGATTTCCTGCAATATCTGGTGGACTTAGTAAATTTTTCATCAACCTTAAAAAAACTAAAATTTTCCTTCTGAATTCAACTTCTACAAACATAAAGACATTACTTCAACAGTTACTACAAGAATTTTGAAACTGGATCAAACCAAATTTAGTAAATTTTATAAATGCTTCTGCAATTAATGTCTATATCAAGATCATAACTTGGAACTTATTTTGAAACAAAGTTTATGTTCCTCTGTGTTACCCCTTGGAGGAACTTTGGGGGGGGGGGGGAGGTCTGTACCGGGCGGTACACCTCCACGCCGCTAATTCAAACTTTGCGCCAGTTGAAAATCCTCTGCTGGAGGAAGTCCGAACTTTATTTAAGGTGTTAATTTTCAAGTTTCTCAGAAGATGTCACTACTTGGAAATTTTGAAGTTTCTGAACTGGGTCGTTTTCGATGTATTTTTGTTTTACCTGTAGTAACAAGTGTGAACCTTCTCTTCTAGAGGACACTACTGAAGAACTACAATAGTGCACCCTAGTGCGAAGTGAAAGAACTGTTTTTTGGAGAAATTTTTATTTCAAAAGTTTGTTTCTTGTTAAATTTCTTTCTGTTATTGTTTAAGTTGGCTGTATAACCCTTTCTTTCCCCTTGTTTTGAATTTAGCCAATCCCGAATTTCTTTAATTAATTTATAACCAATCAGGTGTATCTTCCCCAGAGGGGATATATTGCTTAACCCTAGCCAATAAAGTTTTTGTGGGAGGGTGTTCTCATTCCTCAAAAGCCTCGAACTTTCCGCGAGAGTATATAAACTGCTGATTTTAGGGTCTCCGGGCCACTTCAGTACCATCTTTCAGTGTGTAAAGTACATAGCAGGGGGCGGGAAGCGCCTCTTTCTTCGGGCAGCAGTTCAACAACAAGGTAATGGCCGTTTAATAACTTCTTTTCTTGCTAGCTCAGCAGTTTAACTCTCGGGGCGGGTCCGAAGCTTTTCCTCCATGTAACTTTTCCCTAAAATGTAAAGACTCTTTGTATCTATTCTAAGCTACATATTGGGATAGAGAGTGCTTAACCCTCTCGAGCTCCCACTCATATTGTTTTGAGGTGAACTTACTTCTCACAACCGATTCTTCCTTAATGTAATGTAAATTGTTCTTTTCTAAAGTCACCTCTGTAGTATGGGATTAGCCCTTGCAATAGCGGCCTAGAGCCAGATTAGGTTTTAAACAAAATGTATTAGGAGTGCAGATCGCCTCCTCTCAAATTGTTATTTTAGAGGTCATGTAATTAACCTTTTTCTCACTTAATAGGCCTCAGTAGGTTGGGTATTTTACCCCTGTGTCTATGTCCTTAGAGGACAACTTGAAGGTGGAGTTTGGTGTGGCCTTTGATAGGCTTAAAGTTGAGAGCGAGTGGCTCTTTCTCGAAAATTGAGTGTTGTATGCCTCGAGGAGGCTTTTCTGTGTAATTTAAAGCAAGTGCTCCTGGGCATGAATGGGGTTTTCTGCCCCTCTGTTAAATCTTGTTTTGAGGTAAAGTTGGGCTAGTTGCCCAAGAATTGCGAGTTCGGGGCTCGAAGCCCAAATCCTGTAAATACTGTAATTGTACTTTTGTTGCCTTGCTACTCTGTACCTGCCATTCGTGTTATTTCTGAATTTTGGAAAGAAAATATAACCTTGTTAAATTTTAAATTAACTTTAATTTCGTAGTTTGAGACCCGTTCACCCCCGCACCTTCTTTCACCTCTACCTACCACAAAAAAAGCGGTAACAATTATTGTTTCGTTTCGGCCAACTAAGGACCACGTCATTTCAACTGTTTCCCTTGAGCCTTAATGTTGGTCCAGTATTCCTTCATTCGTATACTGTGTTGCTCCTCTCGTTCTTCCGTCCATGCCTTTCCAGTTTTCATCTTCGGCTTTGGTAGGAAACTCTGATGTTCTTAGAGTTTTTTCTTAAGTGGGACACGCTCCTGGATATCTTCAAATGAGATCCCAATCTCCTGCAGATCTTTCTGTACCTCACTGAACCATGCCCCCTTTGCCTTTTTTGCTCTTGGAGGAAAGTGAAAATGCGGTTGGTTAACCATGTTGAATTCATTCGGGCCATGTGTCCATAAAAAGTAATCCTCCTTTTTCGCATCACATCAGCTATTTTCTCCACATGCGAGTACAACTCCTGGTTGTGCCGTCTCCTAAACTCGTCGTTGTCTTTGACTGGACCTAAGATTTTTCTCAAAATCTTTCTTTCCTTGGCCTCCAATTTCTCCATCATGCCTTTTTTGTTCATGTATTATTATTATTATTATTATTATTATTATTATTATTATTATTATTATTATTATTGGTAGAAAGATATAAGTGCTCATTTGGCATCTACATGCCACTGGATCCATATTCCACTTCAGAAGGTACACTTTTAAATTTAAAACTCCCTAGGTCAGCGGGGCAGCACAAACACTTCGTCTCCAAGTTTTAAAATCTGATTTCCTATGACCCGGCCGAGAGTCGAATCCGGGCAAGAGTAACATGATGATTTGTGGTAGGAAATCTTAGCACGTGGATTAAATAAAATATCCATGATCGGATATACGAACAGGTACAAGATGTATTTAAATAAAAGGAGCTTTTGACATATTCTGCGGATTACTCAAGCTTCACGATCCCTTTCCAAGACTTTCTATTGGAGTTGTCTTACTCGTAGATCGCAGAATTCAACCATGAATGAAATAAGGAGAAGAAAACTGGGAGCTTTCTGCTCTTGTTCTTGGAGATGAAGACTGGCAATGTGACATGGAGAATGAAACCAAAGAATAAATCGCATAGAAAAGACATTTCAGGAGATCAGTAAAACAAACAGCACATCAAGAGCTCGCCAGTTGAAGAGATTTATTTTATAGAAAGATAAAAACAGACAGTAAACATAAGTGGAAAATGGATTTTACAACGGCAGAACTAAACCAAACGAATACCGTAATATTCATTCAATGCAGGAAACTGCAATCAAGAACCGGAATCACACTTAAGGTTATTTGCGAATGATGTTATTCTGTATACAATAGTACGTGAGTAGCAAGATCGTGAGTTCCCGCAGAGGGACTTAAACATTATTGCGAGATGAACAGCAAACAATGGTATGCAGTTATGATGGTCATGAACACGAGACTTCCTTTTATATGGAATCCGCACCACAAGGACGGGTATATAATTTCAGAAATCGCACATGCGCTGACCGTCATTTGAACTGCGGCCACTTTTGTTAAGAGCCAATTATTGTGCCACTCGACTGTCATGCCTCCACTTACGGGATATGTTTGCACCTTCGTTTGACAGAGGTTATCGATTTGTGAAAGATCACCTCTTCCGGCACATTTTCGGGAGACGAGTACCTCTTTTCGAACCTCCTTTTTGATAATTATTGTTGTTTAACATACACTACGCTAAAGTGCATTGTCATGGAACAGTGCAAAGAATGTCTGTTCATTTGTTGTAGGTTCACCTACAAGGATTGGCACGGCATCGTTGCTGGACGAAACAATTCGATATGCAGGAAAAGTCCATCCACGCACGCATAATTCAGTTCAAGTTATTATTTCATGAATAGCTAAACGTGTTTTAGCGATTTAGGTAGGAACATGTGGATTATGTGACATTTGCTGACGTTAGTGTACAAAAGCGTGGACGTGATGGAATGTGATTGCTAAAATAAATTACAGGCTTTCTCCCGCGAAGGGTATGTTCTCCACCGCACACAATTTCATTATACGAAGTAAAATTATACTCGTGGTCAGATAAATTTATTTACCTCGTGCATTCTACATTCATTTAGATCCTGTTATGTTTAGCTCTGTCCAGTTTGTGGTTAGCTCATTAATCCATTAAATAACGTGTGTGGTCTGGTGAACGAACACCGTGGTTGAGCTATCTTTTCCTGATGAAATTAATATAAATTCCTTGTATCTACGTAAATACACTAAAGATGTAAGGCGGAAGGTTTTGACAGGAGCCTGTGTCCAGATACAGGTCTAATCACTCTAGCTTTTATCTTCCATTCATCCAAGAGTCTTCGTGTCGTGTCTAGAGAAGGGCTTGCATTTCTTCCCATCCGCGATTATTTGTTATCATGGGTACAATTATTGCGTGAAAATCATTTTCCTGGGAGAATTCAAGTCACAAACAAAAGAACACAATAACAATTTCGATCACATATAACCGACAGTGATTATCTTAGCCAACGGCTATAGGTAATACAGGAGTCCACTCCTTGGACTTCTGGAGGTCCTATGGCTTAAACGCTATGGAGCGATCGCTTAAGGCTGAATTGAAATGACATGGCGTATGGCTTTTAGTGCCGGGAGTGTCAGAGGATATGTTCGGCTCGCCAGGTGACACCCATAAGTGACCTGCGGGTCATGATGAGGATGAAATGATGATGAAGACGTCACCTACACCCAGCCCCCGTGCCAGCGAAATTAACCAATGATGGTTAAAATTCCCGACCCTGCCGGGAAGCGGATCCGGGACCCCTGTGACCAAAGGCCAGCACGCTACCATTTAGCCATGGAGCCAGACAAGGCTGAAGTGAAATGAATTGACGCGTGGAAGTTGAATGAATGTACAGAAATAACTTTACGTGCTTATATTTGCTTCGTTGGTTGAGGAAAGCAAATACACCTGAACACCAGTGAAAATAAAGAATTATGCACAGTTATTTATACGTCACGAATGACTTCTTCTTCTCCTTCTTATTCTTAATCTTAGGATGCCGTCTCAGTACGAAGGTTGGCGATACAATTGATTATGATGACTCACGAAACTGCGGCTCGAAAGATTTCAATAGAATTTCGTCCATTCCAGTGGCTCAGGTCTTTAAGCTAGGAATTTCTGTGTCTCTCCGAAGATCATTGTCCTTCAATTTCTCTCGATGATGAGTTGGGGAAGTTCATATCGTTCACCTCTCATGATGTCTTAGATGTACGTGAACTTTCACTTCTTGATGGTTATTAGCAGCTTTTTTTTTTTTCTTATTCAACAAGTTGAGGGCTTCCTCATTGATCCTCCTTTCTACCCAGGATATTCGAAGCATTCCTCTGTACTAGTACGTTTCGAAAGCTTCACTCCACTTCTCCAGCAAAACATAGCATCGCAACATCCGAACTCGGAGCTAAAGGTCGAGGTCACTACTGGTGAATAGTGTCCTCTATTACCTTTACGCCTGTAAATATTCAGTAGAGTTAAAGTAAATATCCATGTGGGGATGGAGGCACTTCCTTGTATGAGTGGCTTGCCCTTTCTCCATCTACGTCACCTTGATTGTACATGTACCAATTAAGGAAAATAAATAATAATATTGTTGAACAAAATTTTGGCTTGCTCAATCCTGGGTAAGATTTTATTTTGTGATCGCAATGCTCAGTCACTATAGTCCCAAGATATTTGAAGGATAGTTTAGATTCTTTTAATTTTATTCTAGGTTTTGTTTAGATTATTATTTGTATTATTTTAGTACGTTAGATTTTAAATTTTACTGATCTATCACACATCCTGAATATGTTCCAATTTTATCTTTTGAATATTATTGCATATGTCCTATGTATACGGTCCCTTAAAGTGAATATTGCTCGTTGGGACTTTGCATAAATAAATGAATAAATAAATAAATAAATAAATATTGTGCAGTAGGTGTCCAGGGAGGCCTGCTTAGGTTTAAAATCGTTCTATCCTCTGTTTCGCGAAGTTATCATAAGTTGGATCACCAACCTTCGTACTCAGACGGTGTCTTGAAGTAGTAGAAGAAGAAGAAGAAGAAGAAGAAGAAGAAGAAGAAGAAGAAGAAGAAGTTATTCGTCATTTGAACTGCAGAAACCTGTGTTCATGATTGATTTTTTATGGCTAACATGTCCCGCAAGTAGATGCATGATAGCCGAGTGCCATAGTAACTGGCTCCTCGAACCACAAAAATTCACTAGTTGCACATTAAATTATTATTATTATTATTATTATTATTATTATTATTATTATTATTATTATTATTATTATTATTATTATTGCGTATTGATCCAGATCCTTATCAGAACAGACAGCATAGTAGCTTTAGGTTCTGAGGGTCTTGGGTTCGATTTTTAGGCGGACAGATAATTTAATGTGCAAGTAGTGAGTTTTTGTGGTTCGAGAAGCCAGTTACTATGGCACTCGGCTATCATGCATCTACTTGCGGGACATGTTAGCCATAAAAAATCAATCATGAACACAGGTTTCTGTTTGTGTTATTTATTTCAATAACTATCTAGTGAAAACGTCTTGTGGTCTGGGTTTGATTTGCAGCCATGTCACAGAGTTAAGACAGGTTTGAAGGATTGGTAACAGGTGCACTCTAAAAACAAGATTGGAATTCCAGTCTTGATCGTCTTGAAAGACGTTCTCCGTTGGTAACTATGTAACTGCGGTCGAATTCTGGATAACATCTAACTTACAGGTCACAGTCTCTTCTTTTCTAGCCCCATCCCTAGTTAATTACATATCCACAATTGCAGATTCTGTATTGAATCAAGTTATCAAATAAGTTTACACATACAGAATACACAAGTAGTTATCTGCGCAGCAGATGGCAGAGGTACGAAGCCTGGTAGATCGCGGGTTATAATTTTCATCTGAATTATCAGAACGTCAGATATGACATCCAAATTTAAAAAAGACCGGCCCAAAATTTAAAATGGTATTGAATGGCTGCAATGTCCCAGAAATACCCGGTATAAGCTGCAAAAAGTCGCAGTAACTCGGTGTTTATTTGGAAATCAAGGAAGGAAGCAAGAAAATACGCAAGATTGTAACGTGTGGTAACTCTCCTCCATGAAGCAATAGCAACCAGGGCAATGGGTGAAGAATTATTCGAAAATGCCCATCTTCGACCTGAAGTGTGTTGGAATTTATCATCGGCAAATTTTTATCTTTTATAGAGTGTGATCTTTTCATTTTGGACATTGAAGGTGTATTGATACAGCCAGTCTGAGTTGCTGGAATGGCTGAGGAGCTGGACTTCTAACCCCAACTTGCCTCAGTTAGCTGGTGTTTGAAGGTGCTCAAGTGTGCAATCCTCGTGTTGGTAGGCTATATTTATTGGTACGCAGATGGACTCCAGTGGGAAAATTTCCGGCACCGTGACATCTCGAACAACCATAAACCTATTATTATTATTATTATTATTATTATTATTATTATTATTATTATTATTATTGCGTATTGATCCAGATCCTTAGCAGAACAGACAGCATAGTAGCTTCAGGTTCTGAGGGTCTTGGGTTAGATTTTTAGGCGGACAGATAATTTAATGTGCAACTAGTGAATTTTTGTGGTTCGAGGATTGGGTATTTGTGTTTAGCTTAAAACAAGTTTTCTTCTTCGTCTTCTTATTTTTGTACTGTTTCCTCACAAAGGGTGGTGACCACCATTAAGTATCCTATTCCTGTTTTGCGTTTCCCCTAACAGAATTACCGTGTTGTGGATGTCGAAGTCCTGATGGAGGTTCTCCAACAATAATGCTTTTCACCCACGTCCCTGTTTCCCTCCTACCCTGCGTTCTATGATAATTTGTATCACTTGTCATTTCGAAAAGTGTCGCCGAAATACGAAGCTTTCCTGCATTTTGTGAAATTTAAGACTTCGTATGTTGCCCTGGGTCGATAGTGTATATGTTCATTTGTAAGCCTCTACCTATAAATACTGAAACATGTAATTATTAGATTTGGTGTCAGGAAGGGCAGCCTCTCGCAAATCTGAGGCGTATCCACACCTGCAGCAATGATCACATTCCATATGTATGTGTGGAAGGCGGGGCGGAAAAGAATACGACTATGAACACAGCAATGTAACATCCATGTTAGCAATTTAACTATCATTAGAATAAAAATATTATGAACTATCGTGAGTTGAATCAATGCACGAATGTAATCGAATGTTTTCCAGAAATTCTAGTGAGCTGGGAGCTATTGTAAACAATAGGTTACAGTGAAAATAGAACTCACGGAACAACTGGACCAATTACTGTATGCTATTTTCACATTAAAATGCTATAAGAAATGTAAACTGAAGCGCAATATATAGGCATGCTCAGTTCAGACAGAAGGACGTGGGTTCGAACGACCATCAGGAACTCGAAATCGTAATAAACGTGTTTCCCGCTTCTGGGGATGCATATGATCCTGAAGTTCAGTCAGCCTAATCCAGAAACGAGTATCATGGGGGCCGAGTTTAGGGCTGACCTCTCTATCCCAGCAAGTGCCGAGGTTACGAATAGTGACCCCTTCCAATGAAGATAGCAAGTTTACGTCATTGAACAGTACCATAGGTCGATTTAAGGGAAACTATGGGATTCAGTATGGAAGTGAAATATGGACGATAACTAGCTTAGAAAGAAAGAGATTATAAGCTTTTCAAACGTGGTGTTATAGAAGAATACTGAAAGTGAGATGGATGGATAGATCAAATCATGAATTAAGAGATACCGAATCGGATTGCTGAGAGGACATCTATTTGGCGAGAAGTGGGGAGAGAATGATAGGACACGTCTTAAGACACCCAGGACTAGTTCAGTTGGTTTTTGATGGAAGTGTAGGCAGTAAGAACGGTAGGGGTAGACCAACCTCGGCAGGTGCAGTATGTAGTATTTACGTACATCTGAAAAGATTAGCACAGGATAGGGTGGCATGGTTGGACCGATGACTCAAACGA
Source organism: Anabrus simplex (assembly GCF_040414725.1). Classification (NCBI taxonomy): domain Eukaryota; kingdom Metazoa; phylum Arthropoda; class Insecta; order Orthoptera; family Tettigoniidae; genus Anabrus; species Anabrus simplex. The sequence goes on from NC_090269.1 coordinate 83,709,539, forward strand.
CAACAAAAATAACAACAACATAGGTTTCGGTGTTGTAGCCTGATTTAAATGGTTCAGTCACTAGAGAACTGACCTTCTGATCCCAAGTTGTTGGTGGAGCGGAGGGATGGGGGGGGGGGGGCGTGCGTTTGGTGACATGGCCTTTCAACAAAGAACTTGACAAATTAGAAGTAAAAGGCCCACCATTAACCATTTCCCTTTTAAGGCAATTAGTAATAGTACATATCTCGTTGGGGGCTTGTCTTCGAAGAGAATGCGGCTTTTCGTCGTGTCCCATAATAAAAGACATTTCTTAGAACAGCACCAACACTTTACTAAACCGTAAGTTGTAAGAAATTCTTATATAGTACATGTGTTGGTCGAAAAAATTAATAGAGCTCTGATGTCACATAACTTGGCCATAGTGCAGCACATCATAGTGAATAACCCAAAATAGAACAAGCATATTTATGATCACTTTCCCAACAGCGATTACTCTGAACATCGTGATCCCTCCTCGAAATGACCGAAGTCAAATTCTGTTGGTCAGCAAGAAGACGAATCCGTCACTCCATTCCGATGATGCCAGCCACGTTCTGTCAATCACAAATATTCTCCCTGACAGTGCGGTGACAAGCGTACTAAGTACGTCCTTTACAGCGTACAATTACCGACACAGAGTGTGAGCGTCGTACTGGAAGGTAGGGTTGCTCGTTACGTGTACGGGTGGGATGATGGAACATACAACATGGCTTTCACGATTTACACTCCATTTTGTTATCCTTACACGGCCACAGAACATGGTTTGTTACGTCTCTCGGCCTGGGACATAATATATCCGCCCAGTGGTCACATTTGTCGTAATGTATGCACTATATTTTGTCCGACGATCGTATATAGATTTGTGAAGTACCACCGAATCTGAATACTCTGTCAGCACCGACACAGATAGGTCTTATGGCGACGATGGGATAGGAAAGGCCTAGGAGTTGGAAGGAAGCGGCCGTGGCCTTAATTAAGGAACAGCCCCAGAATTTGCCTGGTGTGAAAATGGGAAACCACGGAAAACCATTTTCAGGGCTGCCGATAGTGAGATTCGAACCTGCTATCTCCCGGATAATCGATAGATTAAGGATCGCTGTATCCAACCTGACTTCGTGTTGGAGTGCGTGACGCCATCTCACGACACGCAGGACAGGGAAGGTATGTCACATTCGTATTCGTTAACAACCCACCCCGATAGACGTACTAACGCGTACAACTTGCATCTCTCTCTCCAATACAGGCTGCTATGCTTTTATAACTGGTAAATTTCTGGAATGTTACATCCTTTTAACTGTAGGTAAGCTTAATAGAGACTTTTAATGGTTAACAGTCGGGTGAGAAGTCGATCTGTTATTTATGAGGTGTTGTGTTCAGCCTCAGTGTCGATGAGTGTGTATGTTATTTATGAGCTAAACTGTGCACAGCTGTAACCGAACACTCATTTATAAAGTGTACATAATTTATTACCTGACGAGCAGTTACCAATTTTATAATTATTAATGACCTTATTGTCCCAGTTGATACTTCCTCTATCACCAGCTGTAATTTTCCATATTGTGTCAAAGAGATTAATGTGTAGATTATCTCTCATAGAATAACATTATCTATCAAATTCAGTTGGTTGGTCATGTTTCACCATAATGAGGTATGTGACATTTGAAGATGTTTAAATGAGACATTTTCGTCTCCGATTATGGAAGAATGCTGACACGCTTGCGTTTCTTCAGTCAAAATAACGTTATTAGTAATAATCACCAGTTAGCAATTATTATATAATTTACCACTAATATCTCAAACATATTATTGCATAGATTACGGCTCATAGAAATTACTTCCGTTTATCTAAATGATGCAGTGTTCTCAAAACAGTAGGTTGATCTCGTTTGAAGACGTTGCCGTCTGGAAATTCTTGAATTCGACAACTCTGTGCATCTCATTAATTGAAGGGACGTTAATATTAATCATATTTGGCTGGTCTGAATGAATAACTTTTCTTAATTGTAGTTTTTGTTTCTGGCGTTTACTTCTGACACTATGAAAGTTTAAGTGCGACTGTAACTGTTAATGCATCGTCTTCTTTAACATAGGAAATCAATCAATCAATCAATCAATCAATCAATCAATCAATCAATACTGATCTGCATTTAGGGCAGTCGCCCAGGTGGCAGATTCCCTATTTGTTGTTTTCCTAGCCTTTTCCTAAATGATTTCAAAGAAATTGGAAATTTATTGAACATCTCTCTTGGTAAGTTATTCCAATCCCTAACTCCCCTTCCTATAAATGAATATTTGCCCCAGTTTGTCCTCTTGAATTCCAACTTTATCTTCATATTGTGATCTTTCCTACTTTTATAAACGCCATTCAAACTTATTCGTCTACTAATGTCATTCCACGCCATCTCTCCGCTGACAGCCCGGAACATACCACTTAGTCGAGCAGCTCTTCTTCTTTCTCTCAATTCTTCCCAACCCAAACATTGCAACATTTTTGTAACGCTACTCGTTTGTCGGAAATCGCCCAGAACAAATCGAGCTGCTTTTCTTTGGATTTTTTTTCCAGTTCTTGAATCAGGTAATCAGGTAATCCTGGTGAGGAAATAATTGTTACAATCATCATCAACAACTACACACGGTGTATCGGGCAGTAATGCTCTTTTCTTACATTTTAAGGATCTAGTAACAATAAGATAATACAAAATTCGCCTTACTAGTAACCATACTTTCACTGAATCATTCTAAAGTATCTTTTCATTGCTAAGTTTATAGCTTTTGTGAACCAGTCAGCTCAGTATTCTTCGGCCTATTAAATATATTTTTTCATTTATATTTTTACCTCGGTCATATTCTGACTTATTTCTTGTATTATTGAATAATTTTGGTCTATTTAAATAGTTTATATTACGTTTTAAAATAATAAAATGTTATGATTTTAAATGTATGGTTTTGGTAACAAAATGTAGAACTTAATTCCATACTGAATTCCCTTCAGAGTTTCCCTGTATTTCGATTATTTAAATGGATTACTGTATGTTCTTCTTTATTGTGCCACTGCGAATGATGTCTCTGCCGTCTGCCTGGTGGTGTTCGAACAATGGAACCCGACTAAGCTCTTCGTTATCCATGACGTTTCCTGTGACGATAAGATTCTCCAGACCCTCCTCACCCCGCTTCATATATATGGGCAAAGATCTGTACATTTCTCTGTTCGCAAAATATCGACGAACTGGTCTTCATATTAAGCTCTTTCAGAACAGATATGTTTGATCAGAATACTGACCCTCCTTCTCCAACACCACAATTTAAATGAGTCAATTTTCTTCAAACCATCGCCATAAATACTAAGAATACAACAGAACTACTCAGGCGAGTAAATTTTATGCCGAAAACTGCTGCGTAGATTGTACTGTAATACAGAAACGAAAGCGAACATTTATGGAATGCGTAATTATTCATCTGACCGGGGCTTTAATCATAGTGGAGGCAGCGGGTAATGGCTTGCTTCATCGTAATTAGTAATTCCATTGAGTACTCCTGTATCACATTCCAATCTCTATTTAAATCGTAACATGTCGTTGCGCATCACACGTTTTCAAACTTTCTTTTTTACGTTACAATACTACTATTGGAAATGTCATAAAAGGAAAAAAAAAAAAAAGAATTGATTAAATGCTGTGTACAGGGTGAATCACCTTAAACTTGTACCAAAAATCTTTTTGAAGTGGAAGGTGCTATTGATGTGATACTTTCACGGAAATGATGTATAATTAAGGGCTCGTAATTGTAGCCCATACATAGATTTTAATCTTTTTCTAATGTGTAATTATTGTAGAAAGTTCCATTTTTCAAGTGGCACAATGCCTCAAGAGATTAACAGCATCAAACTAGTGTAAAGATAAATGCCAAAGGTGTTAATTTTTATGTTGGGATTCTTGTACAAATACTGTAGTTTACGAGCTATCGCAGTTTGAAAATTGTAAATTCCGGCAGTTGTCTGCTCTACGTGTCAGCACTAACGTCATACATACATACATACATACATACATACATACATACATACATACATACATACATACATACATACATACATACATACATACATTATCATTATAGTCTGTTATGCCTTTCAGCGTTCAGTCTGCAAGCCTCTGAGAATTTACTAAACGTCGCCACAATCCTCGATTTGCAACTAGTCTTGTGACCTCATTTAGTTCTATACCTCTTATCTTTAAATCGTTAGAAACCGAGTCTAACCATCGTCGTCTTGGTATCCCTCTACTGCTCTTACCTTCCACAGCAGAGTCCATTATTCTCTTAGGTTACCTATCCTCCTCCATTCGCCTCACATGACCCCACCACCGAAGCCGGTTTATGCGTACAGCTTCATCCATTGAGTTCATTCCTAAATTAGCCGTTATCTCCTCATTCATAGTGCCCTCCTGCCATTGTTCCGACCTTTGTACCAGCAATCATTCTTGCTACTTTCATGTCTGTTACTTGTAACGATAGTTTCGTCTGGGAGCTGACTTCCTTCTTACAGAATACTGTTGATCGCAACTGCGAGCTCACTGCATTAGCTTTACTGCACCTCGATTCAATCTCACTTACTGTTTTACCATCCTGGGAGAACACACAACCTAAATACTTGAAATTATAGAGCTGTTCTAGCTTTGTATCACCAATCTGACATTCAATTCTGTTGAATTTCTTATCTACTGACATCAATTTAGTCTTCGAGAGGCTAATTTTCATACCATACTCATTGCACCTATCTTCAAGTTCCAAGATATTAGACTGCAGGCTTTGCTGCTTACCACATTTCCACCTAACTGAATCCCTCCCTGCCATTTTATACCTTTCAGCAGATAATCCATGTAAACTACGAATAGCAAAGGTGAAGGATTACAGCCTTGTCTAACCCCTGTAAGTAAACTTAAGAGAAACAAATTATTTGGATTCTAAAGAAGAAATAGAATTGGCTTTCAATGGATATGTTTAAACTGACGACCACCACCTTCAATAAAAGCTTCCAGTCTGCCATGTAAAGACGACGCACACGTTCTCGCATATTATCAGAAATTTCAGAGCAGGAAGTAGTAATACGCCGCTTCATATCATCTGATTGTTTAGTAGTTGCAAGATGTGTCAATTGTAGGCCTATTTATTTTAATTTGCACATGTAGATACTGTATTTTCTGGTTAGATGGAAGAGAGGGCCTAATGGCCTTAATCTTGCCAGACAAAATAAATCCATTGTATTGTATTGTATCTCTTTGTAAATAGTGCCTTTTAGCTCCCTTCACAGAAAAATATATAAAGTGTTCAAATCTGGTGAATGGCCGGCCAAGGTACAGGTGCCCTTCGTCCAATCCAACGATTTGGAAACATTCGGTGAAGTCTACATGCAGTATGCCAGTACGCCCTGCACTATGCGCTTGATAGCCATCATGCTTATGCGACATGTTCCTCCTAGTATGCAGTGGAACGTCTTCTAACATCTGTGAAAGTTGGTCTGTTAGGAGGGTGAGATACATTTGGGAATACTGTTTCTTCTATGAAAAAATGCCCCATGGGCTGATAGTTCACTATTCCACTCCACACATTTAAACTCCATGGTAGTGATGGGACATTCGATTCATTTTACTGAATCGATTCATTTGATTCCGTTCACGTTACTGAATCGATACAGTGATCCGATTCACGGCACATTAGAGTCACCGCTCCTACTGCATCTGTGTAGTATGTAATGGTAAGACAGCAGCAACAGCATTCATTGTTCGCTGCTGCCATCTGGTCTTCATACTATGAACTCCTTTCTTAGAAAAAAATGCTAGTCACTCTAATACATCGAAGGTTTCCGGCGACGCAGGATGGGAAAGGTCCTGGATTAGGAAGGTAGCAGCCATGGCCTTAATTAAGGTACAGTCCCAGGATTTCCTGGTGTGAAAATGGGGAAACTACGGAAAACCATCTTAACGGCTGCCGACGGTGGGATTCGAACCCATCATCCCCCGAATGCAAGCGCATAGCTACGCGATACTAACCACACGTCCAACTCGCCAAGTCATTTTTGAAAATATATACCGGTACTGTATTTTTCTATCAGCAGAGGATTTTTTAAATCGTCATTTTTTGTATAGGCTACCCGAGATGTACAGTAGCCCACTGGTTTTCTGATTCAACATACTGTTGGTTAAGTTATTGCGTCAGTCGGCTCACTTACTGTCCACTTATTACTGAAGTCTTGTGCAACGATGTGACATACGAACTGAGACAATACTGAGGCGTTCTTTCCAATATAAAACAGGAACTTTTGAGTGGTCATGAGCATGACTCATAGTCATAGGGCAGGCTAGAGTCGAGTTTAATTAATTGTCAAATGTCAACTAAGTTATAATACTGGTTTTCCGTGGTTTCCCATTTTTACACCAGGCTGTACCTTAATTAAGGCCGCTTCCTTCCAACTCCTAGGCCTTTCCTGTCCCATCGTCGCCATAAGACTTATCTGTGTCGGTGCGACGTAAAGCCCCTAGCAAAAAAAAGTTATAATACTAAGATTCATTAAACTAATAAATAGTATAACCTAATAACCTACCTACTTACTAGCTACTTTAGAATTATGTTTTGACTTCCTTCTTAACACTGCAAATAAATCCATCTGTTATTTAAACCTCCCTGTAAGAAGAGGACAGTGAATGCAGGTGGGTATTATTTTCAAATGAGCTGAGCTCGGGAGTCCATTTAGCGTACGATTCTTTCAGTGTACCATGACTGTATTTATTGCTTCAGAGGAAGCCCGGCTCTCCGCCAGTGTCCACTGTCCAGCGTGCCGATAAGGAGCCGTGTGTATCTTGTGTCTCACTGAGCCGTGCTCGTTCACGATTCTTTCGGTGTGCCATGGCTCACTGTATGTCTCGCTGCAGCGGAAGCTCGGCTCTCCGCCACCCGCCAGTGTCCAGTGAGCCGATAAGGAGCCGTGTGTATCTTGTGTCTCACTGAGCCGCGCTCGTTCACGATTCTTTCTATGTGCCATGATTCACTGTCTCGCTGCAGTGGAAGCTCGGATCCCCGTCAACGACCAGTGAGTGCGCCACTCAGGACTGTCCGCTGGGAGTAAGCTGAATCGTGTGCCGTGAGCTCGTCGTTCCTGTGAATCGATTCACACGGACACTTGAATGAATCGATACACTGCTTCGAATCATGCATTCAGTAGCGAACACTACTCCATGGATGCTGATGTTCCACCTGACGAAGCCAATGGGGTTGGCTTACAGACTAACACTGCATGTTTCGGAGATTTACTTGGCCATGATATGCAAGTGTTGCTTCATCACTAAGCAAGATGCATGATAAATCTGGTATGTCTTGTCTTAATGCCCAGATACAAAAGTTAACCCGATTCTCAAAGCGTTTGCATGCATCTCTTTATGGAGAGAGACATGACACGGATTGAACTTATGACTTTGAAGAACGCGTTGAGCTCTTGCCTGACTCATGCCAACTCCTCGTTCCATTGCACCGGATCGAACGTGTGGATCTACAGCAGCAGCAGTAGCTAGACAATTAATGTCACCCTCTTCTCCAGTCACTCGTTTGTTTTTGTCACGTTTTTAGGTGTTACAGTTCTCAAACTTCGCTAACTCGTAAAACTCTTGCAGTAGAATCCTGAAAAAAAAAAAAAAAATTAAAAAAAAAAAATAAAAAAAAACGCGATTGGCATAGTACGGTAAAGGGCGAGTTCTGTCCGAAGTCAGGTCCGAACCTCCGCAGAGGTGCGCATGAGCCGGAGTTTGCGTACGGTAGGGTGGCCAGTTCCTTTTCGCTCCTCCATTCCCTTACCTGCCACCAACACCGCGTGGCAACCCATCCAAATCCTGACCACGCCCAATGTTGCTTAACTTCGGAGATCTCACGGGATCCGGCGTTTCAACACGGCTACGGCCGTTGGCGATTGGCATAGTAATATACTCTAATTTTATTTTGCAAAGGGCAATAAGCATTGCTCAGTTTTAAAAATTTAACTTACTAAAATATGCATTCTAATAATTATTAAAATCTGTGTATGGGCTACAGTTATGAGCTCTTGCTTACACCTCATTGCTATGGAAACAGTACCTCAATAGCAGCCTTGCTTTTCAGAAATATTTCGGGTGCAAGTTTTAGGTGATTCACCCAGTAATTTCTCTTTTTTCCTGTCAACTCCCTGAATACTGAATACGAACAAATCCGCTTTCTTAAAAGCTTGGTCGACCAGAATGCAGAACCCCACTCCTCGATTTGGAGCAATAGCGCTGTCTCCCTCCTTCCCCGCCCCGGTCTCGCTCGCTCCGACTGTCTCCCTCTTCCTCACTTGCTCCGTAGCGCCACAAATCCGGCCGAGTTGAGCAGAGCTTAGCGCTGGTTCCAGCGGAGCCGAGTGGGTCCAATGCACTGTGCACAAGACCTCTGCGCCTCAGTTTGCACGCGTGAGATTTTGGGCGTTTTAGTGGCCCTGATCTAGATCATTGTAGTCTCCTGTATTTTCAAACATTTTAACAAACACCGTGCTTGTTATCGATAAACGAACTAAAAAACTGGTGTCATATTTCCTTTCCGGAAAAGCAATGATCATAAACATATCTTTCAATAAATGAAACTCAAACTGGCAACTGGCAACTTGGAGTCGTTGAGTGTAGGATTCAGTGCATAGAAATGGGGAAACCTCACACAGGACCTGTGAAACCACCACAAAATAAATAAGCATTTCTGTAGAATATGATGATGAGTCTCTCAGACATGGACCGAGAAGATAGTAGGTTCGAACCCCATTGTCGGCAGCCCTGAATATGTTTTTCCGTGGTTTCCCATCTTCACACTAAGCCAATATTGTTGATGTAATTTAGGCCACAGTCACTTCGTTCCCTCTACTAGCCCTTTCCTGTCTCATCGTCGCCATAAGACCTGTCTGTGACGTTGTGACGTTAAGCAGATTGTAAAAATGTCTCTGTCATGGCCATCCATGAACACGTCACAACCTGCAAGATCACACCGTCCATCTGTACTCTAAATCCCAATTTAGTTAATAAATCTTTCAGTCATGGCCGTCCACCAATACTTCACGTGACAGCCTGCACGTTTGTTAGGTAACATCCTGTCGTATATTTCATATCGCTAATTTCGTGATGAGACTCAGCCATAAGACATGTTTACGTCATAGATTAGTATCACGAAGTCACTACATTCACTACTGAGGAACTTAAAATATTTTATAGTATCGATATACTAGCCTCATTGTACTGGGTTAAGAGGCAATCAATGTACTCTGCTTCTAGCAGACGGTAAGACTCCACAGTTAAATCCACTTTCCCCACAGAGGCCAAACTGAGAATTGTCACGTTTGCCCATTACGGTGTTTGATACCGTCTCCTTTATTGTATCGTGCTTCACGAAAGCTCACCCTATTACCAGTTTCACGTGAATGCAGCCCTTTATTCACTAGCATCGTTAGATAAGAGAATGGGCTCTAAGTTCTAAGGGACAAGCTGTGAGATTAAGCGATGACCTTTCGCGAGGGAACTCTGGCAATTGCTGGATTTCATTACACAGTACCATTCAAGTGTTCCCGAGTGTCTCGCTTCCCTTTCTACTGGGTAATAGAGACAAACAATAAAGTTGTAATTAATAGCCATAACAAGAAACGCTACATTCGCATGGTCGCAGAAACAATAGCACAGCTAACTTGAAAGCAAGTCATGGTCTTGTTTTCTTACAGTGACAATTTAACTTCACGTCCTGAGGAAGTTCAGCACATCCTCGTAATAGTGAACCACTGAAAACCTATTTCAGTTAGTTTTACGTTAAACCATCACTTTCTATGGACACCCGAGAAGAATGGGACGTGAACGCCTTGCAAACAAGATCCTCATCTTCCAGGAAAGATGATGATGATGATGATGATGATGATGATTATTATGCTTGTTGTTTAAAGGGACCTAACATCGAAGGTTATCGGCCCCCAGGAAAGAAGAAAGACCCAAGTACTATGGCTGAAAGAGGTTCACCAGGCGAGAAATAAATTACAAACAAAACAGTGTTCAGAAGGAAAATTGCGGAGGTGACGTATCTGTTCGTAGAGAAACCTAGGAGAACAAGAAGGGTGTCCACTAGGAGGCATTCGTCGTTACATCGCTTGTAACGTCATTAGTGTGCAGACAGTACGTATAGAACTGAGGTAAACATGGACAGCAGAGCACCCATTTCTACTGCTGAGCACACGTGACATCGGAATATGTTCAGGGAGACACGCTAACAACTCGCAGGGAGGATTGGTTTGTTGGTTTCAGCACGTCTTAAGCTCACAGGTAATTTCACCTCGTTCCAGCAGGATATCTGGAGGGCCTCGAGAGTGGATGTATGAAATAAGACCATTCAAAACTGGCTGCACGGCAGAGGACTGGTATTAAGGAGGCATGTGCCAAACGCGCACCAGAGAGCAGCTCGTTTGGGTGGGTAGCACTCCTAGTCCATGGCATCAGGAACAGAGGTTTTTTTCGGTTACCTTAAGCATGCACCCATATAACATTAGAGCATTAGAGTCTGCAGTCGATTCGGTGAGAGATGGAATGAGCCCTTCATCCTGCAACGTCATCAGCAGCAAGGCGGTTCCGTCATGCTTTGGGTGAGATCATGTTTGATCGATGTACTCCTAATTCCTATCCAGGGTAACATGACAGCTCTGGTATACAGGTGTAAGATCCTCCAACCTGTAGTTACAGGATTTACTGCCATGGTGGGCGAGGGCTTCACACTAGTGGATTTAATGCTTACGCCGATCGAGTGGCCAATCAGTTCCTTGAGACGCATAGTATACAGCGAATAATATGGCCGGCGTATTCTGCGGACACGAACTGTGTTGAACATGCATGGAGTGAACTGAAGAGGACAATTGCTCACCGTCTTCATCTTCCTGCTAACATCAGCAACTGACAAGATGCTATCCAAGAGTGGGATAATCTGCCCCAATACAAGTAGGATGCTTTTGTGCTTAGTATGCCTCAAAGTGCGAGGTTATTGTACATGATCTCGACTTCGATCAACCATACTATGAAGGATAATTTGTTTGAAGTCCCACGATACCAACTTTGTGGTTAGGTTGCGTTTTTGTTGGTTTTGCATTGCTGACTATGTTTTTTTCTTTGTGTAGACCCTCGGTAATATATTGTATAATGTACGAACACATTTCAGAAGTGCACTACAATGGAATATGAAATATTTCTTTCTCTGTCTATGTAAAACGCTAATGTGTATGTTTCACAAAACTGAAGTTCTTAAAACCAGAGGGAGTTAAAATGTGCGGTCTGTACCAAAATCTTCCAAATCGTCTCAATAATACAGGAATCTTGCATTTCTTGAAAAGTCAACGGAAATATATTACTTTATGTTCAAGATGAAATACTTCTAGAAAGCCGCACCAAGATTGGATAGACCTTGCTGAACAGGCGACAACAACTTACTCTGTATCATGATAGTCCGGTAAGAAATGATGTACTGTATATAGAGGATGGGAACCGGTGCCATGTTCTTATGATGTACCTTTCTTGCTAGGAAGTTCATGTAACTAGTCAACTCATTGCCGGGGATTCTATTCGTTTTCGCACCAGATGGAAGAACAAAGAATGCCGTGTATCCATTCGCGTTGCAATGAACATCATGCAAACAAATCGACATTAATGTAAGCAAGTGGAAATAAATATAGTTTGATCAAATTAATAGGCATAGGAATCTAGAAAATCGAACATGTATCTACAGTAATTATATCTTTGTGTTACAAGCGAAATTACAAGTAAATTTAGTAAGAAAAATGTAAATAAAAGACAGCGAAAAATAATGGAGAAATATGTTAATGAACATTACATAAACAAGAATGAATTAACAACCACATGTTATTTACTGAGGCGTAGCAGCACACGCAGGGTATCTACCAGTAATAATAATAATAATAATAATAATAATAATAATAATAATAATAATAATAATAATAATAATAATAATAATAATAATAATAATAATAATCTTCGAGACAAACTTTCAACCTATTAGGTTGTCCGGCTAGCCATTTTTATTCTGTACTTAACATCTCTTCTACACGTACTAAATGTACGTAACACGACCTAATAGGTTGAAGTTTGTCTCGATGACAATGCAGTCGTGAAAATTCAATATTCAATAATAATAATCTATCGCTTTTCAAACAACGGTGGGATCGCGGGTATGTACTGTGTCGCATATTTTTTTTGATTTGACCCTGTTTTACGGCCGGATGATCTTCCTGACGCAAACCCTATATGGAGTGGTGCAATCTCTACTGCGTGTTTCTGTGGTGGTTGGCAGTGTGTTGTGTTGTCTGAATATGAAGAGAAGAGTGTTGGGACAGACAGAAGTACCTAGTCTCCGAGCCAGAAGAATGTTGTTATGCATTTCACTGTTATGTATTTTATGATATTTACCGATGCTAAGACGCTGAAATTTTGTCCCGCAACAGTTCTTTTAATTGATGTTACATTCGCCAACCCGATGTTTGACGTACCTTCGAATACCGTTGGACTGAGCCACGATCGAACCTGGCAACAAGTTCTTAGAAAGTCAGACCTGTATCATTTGACCCTCTTAGCCCATTTGTATTCACAAATACAAGTTTGTGTGGTGATTGGCAGTGTCGTGTGTACCGGGCGAGTTGGCCGTGCGCGTAGAGGCGCGCGGCTGTGAGCTTGCATCCGGGAGATAGTAGGTTCGAATCCCACTATCGGCAGCCCTGAAAATGGTTTTCCGTGGTTTCCCATTTTCACACCAGGCAAATGCTGGGGCTGTACCTTAATTAAGGCCACGGCCGCTTCCTTCCAACTCCTAGGCCTTTCCTATCCCATCGTCGCCATAAGACCTATCTGTGTCGGTGCGACGTAAAGCCCCTAGCCAAAAAAAAAAAAGTGTCGTGTGTTCATTGATTTAAAGATGTGTATTAAAACGAGCAAAATAAATTAACCAGACATAACTAAAATTCCCAACTCTGCAGGAAATCGAAGCTAGAGTTTTTCGAATTGAAGGCCACTACGCTGATTATTCTGCCGAGCAATAATAATAATAATAATAATAATTGTACCGGGCGGTACACCTCTACGACGCAAGTCCAAATCTTGCGCCAATTGAAACTCCTCTACAGGAGAAACTCTGAACTTAAAAAACGGAATCAACTCAACTGTTTATCAGAAGATGTCACTGTGTGTATTTCGATTTGTTTTTGTTTCTCATTGATCAGCAAGTGTGGACATTCTCTTATAGATGTCACTGCTTTAAAAAAAAAAAACACTATGAACATGCACCCTGGTGCGAAGTGAAGGAACTTTTGGAAGAATTTTTGTTTTCATAAGTTTGTTCTTTACTAAATTTAGTTCTTTCATTTGTGGGTTGGCAATATTAACCCCTTCTTTCCGCCTATTTTGAAGCTAACCAATCAATAATTTCTGTATTTAATTTCCCACCTATCACAGGTTTCTTCTTCATTTTTGACGTGTAAATTTTAACCCACCAATAAAAGGTTGTGGGTGTGGCTGTTTCATTCAGAAAAGGTCTCGAATCTTCCACGAGGGTTTAATAACTGCTGATTTTCTGGTCTCCTGGCCACTCGAACAACATCTAGCTTAGTGTGTGGATATGTTGCAGGAGGCGGGAAGCGCTTCTTTCTTCTGGAAGCAGCTCTTAAAAAGGTAATGGCCATTTAACATCTTTTCTTGCTAGCTCAGCAGTTTAACTCGCGGGGAAGGTTCGAAACCTTTAATATGTAACCAACCTTTTTAAAATGTAAATCCCATTTCAGTCTATGTAAAAACTACAAATCTCTTTAACTGTAAAGCGGGGATAGAGAGTGCTTTACCCTCTCGAGCTCCCCTTCATTTTGAAGTTGTGACTACGTTTTCATAACCGTTTCTTCTCTCCCTTAATGTGTCAAAGTTTTCACATACAAGTCACCTCCCTAGCTTGGGATTAGCCTCTGTGTAATCGGCCGAGCGCCACTTAGGTTTTAAAATGTGTATTTAGGAGTGCAAGTTCACGCCTCCAGTCCTCACTGTAATTTGGGCCAGTAACTTACCTGTTGTTTTTCCTTCATTCGAAGGCCCTGTAGGTTGGGTACCAGGTACCCCTGTTTCTTTGTAAGTGTGCCTTGAGGACAGCTAGAAGTAAAGTTTATTGTGGCCTTTGATAGGCTTGTAAAATTTAGAGCGGGTCTGCTCTTTCTTGTATTTGGATGTGTGCCTCTAGGAGGCCTGACAGTGCTAGGTGGGAGCAAGCGCTCCATGTACTAGGGGATTTCTGCCCTTATGTAAAGTTATAACTTCTAAATTTGAGCCAAGAGCTAACCATATGTAAAGAGAGGGGTTCAAAGCCCAAAAACTGTAAATTGTACTAATCTTGTCGTCTTTTACTGGTTTCTCTGCTACTTGGTACCTGTTACTATAGTACTTGTTGATTTTGGAAAGAAAATATAACCTGGTTTAAGTTTTAAAATCAATTTTGGATTTGTAGTTAGACCCATTCAAGCCCACACCTTCTTTTCACCTCTGCTGATCTACCAAACCTTGGAATAATAATAATAATAATAATAATAATAATAATAATAATAATAATAATAATAATAATAATAATAATGGCGTATGGATTTTTTTTAGTTCCGGGCGTGTCCGAGGACAAGTTCGGCTCGCCAGATGCAGGTCTTTCTGTTTGACACCCGTCAATAATAATAATAATAATAATATAAATTGCGTTCTCTCCTGTCATCTGGCTTTTCACCACAGTGGCTGCAGTTTAAAAGCGAGCCAATGAGCACCGAATTGTTGAAATTAAATGCCACGCCTCAGTTCTTCGGATTCCATATCACGCGTCGATAGCTACGAGCGTGATGGCTTGCGTAAAATAATAATATTAAAAATAACACTAGTAATAATAATACAGATAAAAATACGGACTGCAGGAGGCACCGAAATATGAATGTTATAAAATCATGCTTTTAGAAGTAAAGGAACAGTTGGTGCTCTAATAGAAGCTTTTATTCATATCTGAAGGCAATGTTACCATAAAAAAATAGTGCGCTAAAAGCTTGTGAATTGCTAAAATATGTAAGTTGTCACCCCAAAGTGTGAGAGGAGAAAAATTAAATATGGGTGAATAATCAGTCCTACTAATATAGTAGGTTGGACTGTTCAACTCAGGCTTGGTAAAATCCGCAGCTAGAAATTGTGAAAGAAACTGTAAATCATACTGGAAAAGTAATTGTACTGGATGTGATGTTTGGTAAAAGGAAATGGACAGAATACATTGTTCAAGGTACAATGAGGAAACTCGTTTTCATGTAATGAATACGTGTCTAAATCCCCCACAAAAGTCGTGGTTTCCAATCTCACTCAGCAAAGATTGTAGGAAGCTCTACAAAATAGACCGAACATTTTGTACTGGACAGAGAAGAGCGCAAACAGTACTGAGTCTATACGAAGTCCTTCATATTCTAGAATTACTGAAGTTTACTGAAAATTTCAGCTTATGGAAGGTTTGAACAATGTGTCGCGTGAAGAGAACTCGGATGCAGCTTTGTGTCGCTGGGCATCAAATTCGGAAATCTCTTGTTCACCAATCCCCTTTAACCCTAATCGTAAAAGGAAAGGGAAGTTCACTAAAGTACCCGCGTAATGCTACAACTATAGTAGACGCAGGTACCGGAGAACGTACTTGGTTCGTAGAAACTGCAAACAGCTGAGGTAGATTAGTTCCAGTATATTGTCGAGCGAAGCCAGTCATAAGGATAAAATCATGGCACAACCACCCTAAAAGGTCATGGCCTACGAAGTGAACAATGCTCAGACCGAAGGCCTGCAGATCACGAGGTGCTTTGTGGATGGTACAACGAATCCCCTCGGCCGTCATTCTTGGCTTTCTATAACATCGGGGCCGCTGTATCACCGTCAAATAATTCCTCAATTGTAGTTACGTAGGCTGAGATGATCTCGAATCAGCCCTCATATCCACACAAAAAAATCCAAATTCTCCAACAAATTAGGATTAGCTTTATGTTCAAGATTTGCTGTGTATAAGATCAGCCTGCTCTGTATTTTATTATTATTATTATTATTATTATTATTATTATTATTATTATTATTATTATTATTATTAGTGTCATATTTGCGACAACTAAAGTGTCTTTCATGCCCACAATTTATGAGCGTTATCATTATTTTGCAGATAGCCTACACACATTTTTCTCTCTATTTTTATCTCCGATGTTGATTGAGCCAAAGCATACATTTTCTGTACCCCCTGCATGTCTTAAGAGAATACTGAGAGGGGAAGAACCAAAGATTCTACAATCACCTTCTGAACCCAAAAACAGATCTATGATTATATGGATTTCCATGTAGCGGTGAATATGTACTCGCGCGATTTATTGTTAATGATATTATAACATTACGGTTGGAAGCCTCCGTGGTTCAAATGGCAGCACAGTGGCCTCTCACCGCTGGGTTCCGTGGTTCAAATCCCGGTCACTCCATGTGAGATTAATGCTGGACAAAGCAGAGGCGTGGCAAGTTTTTCTCCAGGTACTCCGGTTTTCCCTGTCATTTCAGCAACACTCTCCACTATCATTTCATCTGTCATTCATTAATAATTGCCCCAGAGGAGTGCGCCAGGATTCGGCAGCCGGCACAATTCCTATCCTCGCCGCTAGGTGGGGCTTCATTCCATTCGTGACCCGGTCGGCTGACTGGAAACAGGCAGTAGATTTTCATTATAGCACTACGCTTGATGTTGTGACTGATAATTATCCACATATTGAAAGAGTTATACTAAAGCCTGCTTTGGCAAATCCATCCGGCCGTTCTACTGAACCTATTTGCTTCATTTGTGTTTTATTTTCTCCGGAATTACCTGTCGATGAATTGTGAGACAGTAGGTAGGTAAGGGTTATTCTGCCGGAAGGCAGGTCCGAACCTCCGCAGAGGTGTTCCTGAGCCGGAGTTTACGTGCGGTAGGGTGGCCAGTTCCTTTCCGCTCCTCCATTCCCTTACCCCCACCAACAGCGCGTGGCAACCCATCCAACTCCTGACCACGCCCAATGTTGCTTAACTTCGGAGATCTCACGGGATCCGGTGTTTCAACATGGCTACGGCCGTTGCCTGTGAGACAGTGATAGGTCTCTAAGTTCAGCCAACTTTGAGCAATCATAAAATCGAATCTTTAAATGATCACTCCAATAATTGCAGGAGAAGGCTTAGCAGGTTTCTAAGTGACTAAGACTTTCATTAATATTCTGATATATATATGTGATTTTTCATCCTTAGTAATGTTATTGCATGCTGCCATGTATGACTACTATCTGTCAAGCCAAAGAGTATACATTTCCTCTGAACCCTGCTAGATACTCTTGGATTCTCTAACTTTTCCCGGATTCCAAATATATTCAACAGAAGGCAGGACGTTCCTAATAACGTAAATGCTGCTAAGAGAAAAAAGTTTACTCCATCATGGCATAAGCCTTAGACTTTATCTGGGAACACCTTTCGAAGATCTAGCTACACAAGAAAAAGAGAAGGTCATGTATGTTAAAAATGTTCTTTCCCTGGCAAAATACGCTCCTTCAAGAGCTTACAAGACAACCGTTCTATACAGAAGAAAAGCTATTAAAATACCATGGCCTTCTTCGACCCAACACCAAGCTTTATATCAAGAACTTCAGGAAAAAAAAAAGCAAATATATGGATAGATAGATTTTTACCAAACAGACGGTATGATGACGTCAGAATGGATAAATTCTGGCTACAAACTGCGGCATACCATAACGCGCTTCTTGTTAAATGTCCATAAAACCACTGAAAAGGGCAGGGAAAACAATATGACTACCACCACATGCATATCAATACGAGTTAACTGACCTATTTATAATGAATGCTGTGGAGTAGCGCGGGTCCTCTAGTTATATTTAAATTTAGGCTATGTTAACATTGATCATTCACCTATGTTTGATCGTAGTCTGTCTGTTCCTACCCAAATAGTTCCTTGTTCGTGAATACCAGTCTGAGCTGATATCCCATGGTTGTTTCACACGAGTGCTATGATGCGGTAGTTGAGTGTGAGATACATAAACCTCTTGTCAATTCCGGTGTTCTTAATGTGGCAGCATGAGGTACAGGATTGTCAGAGCAATAACTACACATGCATGTCTGCATTCTATTGAGTGTGCATATGATAACACTTGTCGACGAGGTAACTCTATGTGATGTTAGTAATTACATACGGTTTATGACGTTAGTAATTGCGCACTGAGTGGTTTCTGGATGGAATCATACGGTCTGATGAGGCTATGTAGTCATAGCTTCCGCTGTATAATGAGAATGAAACCCCCGCAGGGATAATGAGTTTCCGTGTGCAAAATTTACAACAATTTCTAATTCCTAACTTTATGGCGTAACCAGCACAGTTAATTTTTCTACAGATTAAAGGAAGGTGGGCTAAATTACGTTTTCGAAGGAAATCCTTGATCACACATACAATATAATTATCAGCAATCCTGTCCATTGAAGGCGTAATTATGTTAACAAAATGAACGGGCACGGGTTTTTGTTCCATTCTAAATTCTCAGAAGGGATCGATGGTAGTGATATTTGTCTTGAGAAGAATTACACTAGATAATAATCCCCTTTTCTCCCTGGACCTGAGGGCTGGTTCATGGTCCATTCAGCATGCGTATGAACAATTGAGGATTTATCTGACAGAGTACTTCCCTGTTGATCACACGATCTACGCGTGGCATCTTCAACGTTCTGGGGTACAATCCCAATTCAAAAGACTGCAGCCGGTTTATTGATGAGCATAAATGACCAAACGATAATAATAATAATAATAATAATAATAATAATAATAATAATAATAATAATAATAATAATAATAATAATAATAATAATAATAATAATAATAATTCCAATCAATCAATCAATCAATCAATACTGATCTGCATTTAGGGCAGTCGCACAGGTGGCAGATTCCCTATCTGTTGTTTTCCTAGCCTTTTCCTAAATGATTTCAAAGAAATTGGACATTTATTGAACATCTCCATAGGTAAGTTATTCCAATCCCTAACTCCCCTTCCTCAAAATGAATATTTGCCCCAGTTTGTCCTCTTGAATTCCAACTTTATCTTCGTATTGTGATCTTTCCTACTTTTATAAACGCCACTCAAACTTATTCGTCTACTAATGTCATTCCACGCCATCTCTCCCCTGACAGCTCAGAACATACCACTTAGTCGAGCAGCTCTTCTTCTTTCTCTCAATTCTTCCCAGTTCAAACATTGCAATATATCTATAACGCTACTCTTTTGTCGGAAATCACCCAGAACAAATCGAGCTGCTTTTCTTTGGATTTTGTCCAGTTCTTGAATCAGGTAATCCTGGTGAAGATCCCATACACTGGAACCATATTCTAGTTGGGGTCTTACCAGATACTTATATGCCCTTTACATCCTTACTACAACCCCTAAACACCCTCATAACCATGTGCAGAGATCTGTACCCTTTATTTACAATCCCATTTGTGTGATTACCCCAATGAAGATCTTTCCTTATATTATCACCTAGATACTTACAATGATCTCCAAAAGGAACTTTCACCCCATCAACGCAGTAATTAAAACTGAGAGGACTTTTCCTATTTCTGAAACTCACAATCTGACTTTTAACCCCGTTTATCAACATACCATTGACTGTTGTCCATCACACAACATTTTTGTGGTCACGTTGCAGTTGCTCACAATCTTGTAACTTAATTATTACTCTATATAGAATAACATCATCCACAAAAAGCCTTACCTCTGATTCCACTCCTTTATTA
Organism: Anabrus simplex; assembly: GCF_040414725.1. Taxonomy (NCBI): domain Eukaryota; kingdom Metazoa; phylum Arthropoda; class Insecta; order Orthoptera; family Tettigoniidae; genus Anabrus; species Anabrus simplex. The sequence continues at coordinate 83,729,465 of NC_090269.1, forward strand.
CAAGTGATCAGCTTTAACAGCTTCATTTCAAGTAATACTAATCCCGTATTGACTATAATCAATCAATGTATATTCAAGATAAACTTAAATATTATAATTGAGCGGTCCGCCTATTCAATACAATATGTAATTTATTAATATCTAGGACATGTTTCGTCCCCTAAGGGACATCATCAGCTAATAACAAATTAACATTAATATATCAGTAATAAATATTAAAATTGGAAAGACACATTAAAATTTTTGACAATTTAAAATAAGATCTTCAAATTTTGTTAAAATTGTAAGTCATAAGACAGGTAAAACAGTCAAATTGTCCATTTTTCTCTTGTTGATGTTCTTGAAAAATTCCAGTTTTGCTTATACAATCTTAACATATCATTCTTTGTAAAAAACACACTTGATTTGTATTCCTTGGTGAAAGATTTGTTAAAACTTAATAAGCATTCCTTAGATGGTATACTACAATTTAAGTGCTTCAGAATTTAAAGTCAGATCGGGGCCGTGATGGTAAAGTTCTGTGTGGTAATGGATATATAACTTTATTCCATATTATTGGCCCCGATGTGCGGAGAATGACTCACTTCTACCGAGGTAAGTGTGCATCTGCATCTCGGTAGAAGTGAGTCATTCTCCGCACATCGGGGCCAATAATAAGGAATAAAGTTATATATCCATTACCACACAGAACTTTACCATCACGGCACCGATCTGACTTTAAATTCTGAAGCACTTAAATTTTAGTATACCATCTAAGGAATGCTTATTAAGTTTTAACAGATCTTTCACCAAGGAATACAAATCAAGTGTGCTTTTTACAAAGAATGATATTTTAAGATTGTGTAAGCAAAACTGGTATTTTTCAAGAACATCAACAAGAGAAAAATGGACAATTTGACTGTTTTACCTGTCTTATGACTTACAATTTTAACAAAATTTGAAGATCTTATTTTAAATTGTCAAAACTTTTAATGTGTCTTTCCAATTTTAATATTTATTACTGATATATTAATGTTAATTTGTTATTAGCTGATGATGTCCCTTAGGGGACGAAACATGTCCTAGATATTAATAAATTACATATTGTATTGAATAGGCGGACCGCTCAATTATAATATTTAAGTTTATCTGGAATATTCATTGATTGATCCACTCCTTTACTCATATCATTTATATATATATATATATATATATAAGAACACATAAAGGTCCGATAATACTGCCTTGAGGAACTCCTCCCTTAATTTTACAGGGTCAGATAAACATTCAACTATTCTAATTCTCTGAGATCTATTTTCTAGAAATATAGCAACCCATTCAGTCACTCCTTTGTCTAGTCCAATTGCACTCATTTTTGCCTGTAGTCTCCCAAGATCCACCCTATCAAATGCTTTAGACAGGTCAATAGCGATACAGTCCATTTGACCTCCTGAAGCCAAGATATCTGCTATATCTTGCTGGATTCCTACAAATTGAGCTTCAGTGGAATAACCTTTCCTAAACACGAACTGCCTTGTATCAAACCAGTTATTAATTTCACAAATACGTCTAGTATAATAAGAAAGAATGCCTTCCCAAAGCTTACATACAATGCATCTCAAACTTACTGGCCTGTAATTTTCAGCTTTATGTCTATCACCATTTCCTTTATACACAGGGACTACTATAGCAACTCTGCATTCATCTGGTATAGCTCCTCCGACCAAACAATAATCAAATAAGTACTTCAGATGTGGTACTATATCCCATCCCATTGTCTTTAGTATATCCCCTGAAATCTTATCAATTCCAGCCGCTTTTCTAGTTTTCAACTTTTGTATCTTACTGTAAATGTCATTGTTATCATATGTAAATTTTAATACTTCTTTAGCCTTAGTCTCCTCCTCTGTCTGGACATTATCCTTGTAACCAACAATCTTTACATACTGCTGACTGAATACTTCTGCCTTTTCAAGATCCTCACATACACATTCCCCTTGTTAATTAATTATTCCTGGAATGTCCTTCTTGGAACATGTTTCTGCCTTAAAATACCTATACATACTCTTCCATTTTCCACAAAATTTTGTATGACTGCCAATTATGCTTGCCATCATGTTATCCTCAGCTGCCTTCTTTGCTAGATTCAATTTTCTAGTAAGTTCCTTCAATTTCTCCTTACTTCCACAACCATTTCTAACTCTATTTCTTTCCAGTCTGCACCTCCTTCTTAGTCTCTTTATTTCTCTATTATAATAAGGTGGGTCTTTACCATTCCTTACCACCCTTAAAGGTACAAACCTGTTTTCGCATTCCTCAACAATTTCTTTAAACCCATCCCAGAGTCTGTTTACATTTGTATTTACCGTTTTTCACCGATCAAACTTACTTTTTAGAAACTGCCTCGTGCCTGCTTTATCAGCCATATGGTACTGCCTAATAGTCCTACTTTTAAGACCTTCCTTTATATCACATTTATTTTTAACTACAACAAAAACAGCTTCATGATCACTAATACCATCTATTACTTCAGTTTCTCTATAGAGTTCATCTCGTTTTATCAGCACCACATCCAGGATATTTTGCCTTCTGGTTGGTTCTATCATTACCGGGCGAGTTGGCCGTGCGTGTAGAGGCGCGCGGCTGTGAGCTTGCATCCGGGAGATAGTAGGTTCGAATCCCACTATCGGCAGCCCTGAAAATGGTTTTCCGTGGTTTCCCATTTTCACACCAGGCAAATGCTGGGACTGTACCTTAAGGCCACGGCCGCTTCCTTCCAACTCCTAGGCCTTTCCTATCCCATCGTCGCCATAAGACCTATCTGTGCCGGTGCGACGTAAAGCCCCTAGCAAAAAAAAGGTTCTATCATTTTCTGAATCAGCTGTCCTTCCCATATTACCCTAACTTATTTGCCATTTGTTGGTCATGCTTCCTGTCGTTCGCATTTCCTTCCCAATTGACATATGGTAAATTCAGATCTCCCGCTACAATCACATTTCATTCCATGTCTTTTCCTACATAGCTGATTATTTTATCAAATAATTCTGAATCCGTGTCAGTGCTACCCTTTCTCGGTCTGTACACTCCCAATATACCAAGTTGCCTATTATCTTTAGAAATGAGCCTTACTCCTAGAATTTCATGGTCTCATCTTTAACGTTTTCGTAGCTTACAAATTCTTCTTTCACCAGAATGAATACTCCCCCTCCCGCCATTCCTATCTTATCTGTACGACACACACTCCAGTTCCGTGAGAAAATTTCTGCATCCATTATATCATTTCTCAGCCACGATTCAACTCCTATTACAATATCTGGTAAATATATATCTATTAAATTGCTTAATTCTGTTCCTTTCTTTACAATACTTCTACAGTTCAACACTAACAATGTTATGTCATTCCTACTTGTTTTCCAATTCCCTGTTTCCTTATAACCGCTCCCTAGGCCACCCCGTTTCCCTGAATGTACCTCCCTATTACCCTTCCAAACAAATTTCCTAACTTATACGTACGACTGTTGTTTAAGTGAAGGCCATCTGAGCGCAGATCCCTATCTCCTACCCACCCTTTAGGATCTAGAAATGTCACTCCCAGTTTCCCACATACCCACTCCATAGTCTCATTCAAATCCCTAATCACCGTCCAGTCAGTATCCCTCCTACACAGTATTCCACTAATAACAATCTCCGCTTTCTTAAACTTCATCCGTGCTTCATTTACCAGATCCCACACATCTCCAAATATATTGGTACTTATATCAGCTTGCCTTACGTTGTTGGTACCAACGTGAAAAACTACCATCTTCTCCTTCCCCTCCTCCCTCTCTTCTACTTTCCTCAACATCTGCCTCAACCTAATTCCTGGATAATATTCTACCCTGGTTCCCTTTCCTCCACACACTTTCCCCACGTGTCTGACGATGGAATCCCCCATGACCAGAGCCTCAACCCTACCCACCTCATTTGATCCCCTCTCCTAGCAAATACATCGCAAATGTGAAATATCCCGGGTGCCAGTGGTCACTTAAAGTAGTGTAATAATAAAGTAAAGTTAACATAATTACCCAACAACAACAGACAACAACAACAACAAGAGTACAACAAGCAATTCCATGGAAATAAAATATTACAAGAAATATTACTACAGTATTTTATTATTCTAAATCCAGCATCATAAAGATTCACACACAACTTAAGTATTTCCAGTGCTTAACACTACGGCTGACAAGACTATAGGTTGAGCTTACTACTAGTTTAACACTACAAGTGATAATAAAGTGAAGTTAAACGATAAGTATCCTACAACAACAACAACAACAACAACAACAACAACAACAACAACAACAAGGCATTATAGTCCTTTTGTGTTATTGTCCTGTGAAAGTGGGCAATCTTACTGTACTGCTGATGAATCCGAGGAACATCTCCGAGAAACGTCATGTTGTTCTGAAGATTTATCTCTCTTCACAGCCGGGTTGAGTAACTCAGGTAACAGATCGCATGTCACCTCAGCTTAAGTTGACGGGTTCTACCCCAGCTCAGACCGGTGGTATTTGATGGTGCTCAAACATGCTAGTCTCATGTCGGTAGAATTCCTGGCAAATAACAGAACTCTGACGGGCTAAAATTCCGGCACTTCGGCGTCTTCGAAAACCGATAAAAGAGCTTTTGTGGTCCGTTCAACCATTATTATTATTATTATTATTATTATTATTATTATTATTATTATTATTATTATTATTATTATTATTACACGGTAGTAGATGGGGAAAAGCGGCAGAGCCGAACAAGAGAAAACTTTAATTTTGAGCGCATTTCTTACGATTTTTCTTTTCTTTCTCTTTTGTTTCTCTTATCCCTTATAATAACAATAACAAAATAACAGGGATTAATATCTGAAATACAATAACAATCAGCTCACTGGGCTTCAAAGACGCTGAGGAGAATCTAAACCGACTCCAATCCTCAGACTTTAATGCTACCCTCGATCGTTCAAAGATGGCGAATCGAGTAGCCGGACATGTTGGAAATGTAAGTTTGTTTTGGTTTGTTGTTATCGTATGTAGTCGGTGTAATTTCATGAAAGTTGACGATAAATGTTAATTTCTTTGTAGAATATAAGTGTGAGAGTGTATTTATAGGAGCCGGTGGACACATGAGATCTGTAATTATACGCAGTAATGTGAGAATGTGTTAGTTTTGATCGTGTTGTGAACGAGGTGTAACTCTAACTACGGCAATGCATCTCTTACAACTATTCTTAAGTTGCCTACGGAATAAAATATTTAGAGAGAAGTGAATTAGAAATTTACATCGTGATTATTTTGAAGTCGATGACAAAACCGTAGTGTGCATACATTGTTTTGAGAAAAAGTCTGAGGTTAGGGAAGATTTATCTCTAATTATAAACGGGGAACCTATTCGTATTCCTCAAAAAATATTAATTTAGTCAGAATATAATCGACATTGCTTTAAAGTGTCGAGTGATTTACATGCAAGTGTATTTTACAATAATCTGTGCTTGCCTGTGGATATGTTTGGCTGGGTCTTGTGGAGTATAACAAAATTTATAAGTGTGGCAGATGGAGCAATCTGTATACTGTTACACAGAAAAAAGTAGTGACTTGGAGGGATTAGCTGAGTTTTACACTACCAACACATTCCGATTCTTGCTGTGGTTATCTGTTATCAAGCAGACTATAGCGAACTGAAGCTCGTCCATGTGGTTAAATATCAATGTTTAGAGTCAATAGAGATTTTAAACTTATGTTCTTTAATGGGTACAAACTTATATCATAAATGTCTGAACGTTTCATTACTAAGGTTACCATCATTGTGCGAAGTGTTGCTATGCCATATGTCAACATTATGCTAGCATTACCATGGCCGATCATTGGGTTAACATAATCATTTCGAGTGTACTTGGGCTGAGTGGCTCAGACGGTTAAGGCGCTGGCCTTCTGACGCCAAGTTGGCAGGTTCGATCCTCGCTCAGTCCGGTGGTACTTTGAAGGTGCTCATGTACATCAGCCTCGTGTCGGTAGATTTACTGGCACGTAACTACTGCAGGACTAAATTCCGGCCCTTCGGCGTATCCGAAAACCACAAAAGTAGTTAGTGGGACGTAAAGCCAATAACATTATTTCGGGCGTACTTCCCTTTCATTGGATGCTCAATATAAGAAGTTGCCCACCACTTCAAAACTAAGCCAACAAATTATGTTTCTTAGTTCCCTTGAGAGCGAATAAATTGAGGAATCTCGCACCTTAATTTATTACGAAAAATTCAAAATGATGTTATAAATATCAATTTAACATTTTTTCCATGTATTTTCATCTTTGCAGCGAACTGAAATCTAAGAGAAAACGTTATTTCACTAAATGGAATTTCTAAAGAATCAGCTTGACATTCTCTTTTCTAGTAGAATATATGTGATTCTAGTTGGTTGGATGTGGTAGGTACTTGTTGGCGAAGCGTTTCCATATGTGAAAAAGTGATTTGCATATGATGTCACACATATGATGTTAAATTACCGCCATTGTACGTGATATTTTCGCGTTAGCCAATCCGGCTACTTCGGCCGCCATGATTTTATATATTACGGTCAGAGGATTGGAGTCGGTCTTGGGAGAATACGCTCCCAATTGTACTAACACCTTTGATTCTTTACAAGTATAGACTCCCTATCTACCAAGACCTTTAAGTATTTACAAGAATAGACTCTGATTAATTAATATTGCACTTGGAGAATGATACCCCGACCTTCAAGACGATACGACACTAATATCAAGAAAAATGCCTTATTTACAATGGCGATCTGGGCAAAAATTGGTTGTTTAAAATTGAAAACTTCAGTAGGGGCAATCTTAGAACTACCAGTGAGTACACGGGAATGCCAACACTTATCCGTTACATTTTGTCACTAAGGATAGTTCAACCCATATTTCAAGGCCACGGCCACTTCCCTCCCACTCCCAGCCCTTTATTATTCCATCGTCACCATAAGATCTGTCTGTCTCTGTGTGACGTAAGGCAATATTGCATAATATATAATAATAAAGCCATATTTCCTAGGTAGCATCCTCAATCAAACCAGTGATATCTATTGGCAGGCTGCAGAATTACATAGTAAGAAAGTTCACCGAGCGAGTTGGCCGTGCGGTCAGGGACGCACAGCTGTGAGCTTGCTTTCGGGAGATATCGGGTTCGAATCCCACCTTCGGCAGCCCTGAAAATGGTTTTCCGTTGTTTCCCATTTTCACAACAGGCAAATGCTGGAACTGTACCGTAATTAAGACCAAGGCCGCTTCCTTACTACCTATTTATTTTCTATCGCATCGTCGCCATAAGACCTATCTGTGTGGGTGCGACGTAAAGTAACTTGTAAACATTAAAGTTCAACTTGCCTCTACAAGACTTTCTGTTGAGATGTTTAAAGTATTGCGTAACTCTAGGTAGAGGCTCTTTTCTTGCCAAAATCATGTGCCTTCACACGGTATGAGCTCAAATCCGATATTAAAGGCTTTGCAAGTATGAATCAAAGGAAAATTGTGTCTGGATAATAAAGAATATGGTAACTAACCACAGAATATCTACAGGTATGTATCGGAGAGCCTAAACTTCTTTGTTACCTTATTGGCAACAGGTCGAGATGTACTAGGAAGCCGGTAAATTGCTGTTGGTTCCGCATGTTTTAGACATCGCTAATCATACTTCAGGATTTTAAGGGCTGTAGCAGTGACTCATACCTGGGTTATATTAAGCCTTAGGTTTCTTAGGTCAGATTCAGTCTGTTAAGTACAAGTCTTATTTGGTGTCGTCGTTTGATCTTCCACTGTGCTAGTTGCTCTCGCCAGTCAGGTCAGTATGGAAGTTCTCTTATCATTCATATGGCAGACATGACCAAACCTCCTAAGTCTCCTCATTTAAATCACCTATTCAATCGCTGTTATGAAGTTAGCCTACTTAACTTCCGTCCGTTTGTGAATGTAAAATATATATAACTTTTTAATTATTATTACTACTAATGGCGTTAGGCCTCGGAAGACCAGTCGGCCAGCATTTACAGAAGCATACATTTGTGATACATTTATTTCGTGGGTGAATAAAATAAGTCATACTTTATAAGTTAATACTACAGTCTGATAAATATTGGCGAATTACAGCGCATAATTGTGGGGTTAGGTTTGATAACAGGATGTCAACTGAAGTTGGCAGTGGGGTATTTAACTTCACCGAAGAAGTGTACAGATGGTTCTGATGTTGGAAGTACATTTTACATCACAATATGATGTGGTTCAAGTCGTATATTTCTTCAGGGTCTTCTGGACAGTGAGGGTTGTCGAAGACCTTGATCCTGTGTAGATGACCAGATAGCATCCATGCCCCAGACGCATTCTCATTGAAGATGAGAGGTGTCTGTGAGTTCGTTTCAATTTCCTGAACCCTATTTGCGTTGGAATGGTGGGCTGAATTTTAACATAGTTCTTTCCTCTTGTAAGCTGTGATATTTGCCAGTTCTCAGACCATTCCCTGTACACCTGTTGTCTGATCTGAGCAGTAAATCAGAATATGCTAACTGTTTGTAGAGAGGAGTTCACAAGTTTTGGCTCCTTTCGCTAGCTGGTCTACTATCTGGTTCATCGTTACACCAGCGTGGCCCTTAATCCATAGGAGATGTACTTCCTGGGTTGCTTTCAAACATACCACATTCTGAAGACTAACAACCAAAGAGAAAAACGCTTAAGGATTTAGAATAGAACAATCCCTTCCTCTAGTTTCTGATAAGTAGAAACTTGGGAGAAAGTAGTGTTTTTACTGTGACCATTTTTTTTTTTACAATTACCATTTGTTTTACGTCGCACCTACACATATAGGTCTTAAAACGACGATTGGATAGGAAAGGCCTAGGAATGGGAAGGAAGCGGCCGTGGCCTTAATTAAGGTACAACCCCAGCATTTGCATGGTGTGAAAATGGGGAAACCACGGAAAACCATCTTGAGGGCTGTCGACAGTGGAATTCGAGACACACGATCTCCCGGATGCAAGCTCACAGCTGCGCGCCCCTAACCGCATGGCCAACTCGCCCGTTTAAACTGTGTTTTAAAAAGCGTTCTATGATAATCCTCATTATTATTAATCTCCCGATTACTAGAATGATTTCTGATTTCAATTGGTCCAGTAAGCTTCGAACCACTGCAGCGAGCAAGCGGTTCATCTGATTGGAACAATTTTGGTGCCAATATGTGCGTAACGTGTAAACAAACATGAATAAGAAAAACACATAATGACTTTGTAAGCCAACTATTCATCTTCTTTGAAGGTTAAAAGCCAAATTGGCGATTAGACCGTCAAAATATCACTTCCAAATCCCCACATGTGGAATATCGTTAGAAAGCTGTCTTCAGAGTGCCTACTCTAACAGCATTTAAGGAAGAAGTTATGCGGGGTTGAAAGTGTGCGAGTATCTTAATTTGCTTCATACAAATATCTCAATGTAACATACGAAACATGATGTTAGAGAAACTTTCACCTGACCTAACGACAGTATTGCGGTAGGCTTAAGACAATTCAAGCAAAATTTTCATGTTTTTCCACATGTACCGACTGGGATAAAATTGACACAGAGTGCATCATCATCTTTTGAATCTGTCCATGGAAAGGTTCTGACTGAACTATGACCTGGAAATTGGAAGGAAGTAATACTAAGGACCAGAAACACTGGAGGAGGGAAATATTTCTTCCTTCCCATTTTCAGGTCAGTTAATGTACCAAATTTCCTTCTACCTCTTTTTCTTCGTCCTAAATTCGCTCCTCCCATTGTTCTTTTAACAAAAATATGTTTTTGGACTGGAATCTGTCTGGAATTATCACCAATTTCCAGACACCATTGTAACCATGGCACCGATTTCGTCACCTACAGTATGTATACTAGGTCAGTAGCGTCATCAGGTGTCGCATAATGTGTTCGTTAACCCATGTCTACGTTGGAGAGTAGTTTTGCGAGATGGATTCTACAGGAATGAGAAATCTACTAACAACTTATGAATGTAGGCTTTATAAATGAATTACTACTTTGCTATTTCAATTTCCGTGTCCAGTAAAACTTTACAAATTCTGATACGAAATTCAACTGTCACATTCCGTTAAACGAATTTATTATATCCGGTGACTACCTCAGCCTCTAATAAATGGAGGTAGAGTTTAATAGCTGCTTTCATCTCCCCAAAGTAGAGTGAATTAATTCTAAAAGTCATGTCCGAGATATTTTACATGTTCCCTCTTCAAAATTACTTTATAAATTCATAAGACCTTTTGATCAACTCATTTGCATGTAATAAATTGTATATTATATATGAACTCGCTCTGCCGTCTTCAATGTTCATAAACATATCCTTTTCCATGTAGTGGAGAAAATGTACGAATGCGAAGTTTTTATTTTGTAGACAGTCTTTGTGCAAAATGGGTCCAATCCATTATCATTTTCCGTATTGACTTGCTGAAGGTTGTGTTCTTCCTTCACTCTTCTCAGTACTTCAATGTTGTTCATTCTATCCACCCAATTGATTTAGAGAATCATTCTCCACAACCACATTTCAAAGCCAAATAGGTAGTCTCTTTGTTTGTTTGTTTATTTGTTTCTTTATTTCTTTCTTTCAGAAATTCTACATTCCAGATAGATACAGAACTTCTTTGTTACAATTTGCTTTACGTCTGACCGACACAGATAGGTCTTATAGCGACGATGGGACAGGAAAGGACTAAGAGTCGGAAGGAAGTGGCCATGGCCTTAATTAAGTTACAACCCGAGAATTTGCCTGGTGTAAAAACGGGAAACCCCGGAAAACCACCTTGAGGGCTGCCGACAGTGGGGTTAAAACCCACTATCTCCCGAATGCAAGCTCAGAGCTGCGCGACTCTAACCGCACGGCCACTCACTCGATACGATATAGAACTACACTCGAGACGAAACATTTGGCCAAACATTTCCATCCTACATGCTAGGACTATATAATTAGCCATCCGCGTACCTAGGCGACAAACCAAATAAGTATCTGTACAAAAATAAATCCATAATTAAATGTATGTCCAAGCCTTGTTCCGTTCCTCTACGGAGTCGAGTATGAAATGAGATGAATCTTCGTAGCGAGTTTTTATGACCAGATGCCCTTTCTGACGTCAACCTCATAAGAGGAGTTAATGAGATGAGATGAAATGAATGCCGTGATACATTTCACCCAAGGCGAATAGGCTCACGGATAAATTAATCAATTCATCAGATTTTGATATGTGAAAACTGCTTACAGCGAATTAATCAAAGGTATTTCCCTGGACAGCAACAAAGGGACAGTCCATGGCCCAAGTATATCCCCCGCGATTGTTTATAGTCACGTTCCGGTAAGACTCAAAACCATAAATGCCTCCAATAAAATGTAATAAGCCGACTGTGGACAACTCAAGCTGAATTCTTTCCACGTGAAAGAGGAAGTAGGAAAAATAGGGCCACTCCCAGAAGAAAGACGAGGAAAGAAGGTATCGGAAGAGGACTGAGAGACACTCTACGCCCCTTGTTAAAGTGGTTTTGTCCTATTTGCACGACGTCGTAAGAGCCGTAGGCATTATCCTAACAATCACAAAATAGAAAATTTCAACCACCCTACGGAAGTAATAATCTCACTTAGTTCATTTTCGCTACTGAGAGGTGAATTAAGGACGAAATACAGTGCTCTTGTCTTTATATAATTAGGAATAATTTTTGTGATGATTTGAGTGCTAAACTATAACACGAATAAGTAATTACGTGCAACTACGTCGTAGAATTGTATGATGTGGAACCGTCCAAGGGAAGGTGCCAGATGGCGGTAAGTCGTTACAAATCCACTAGGAAAAATAACATCAGTGACGTTTGTCAGTTTATTTAAACATGCATGAGCGATTTTTATAAATTCTGGAGCAGTGCAATGGCACCAATTTTTGCAGTCACAGACAATACTTAGTCGATTAGTTAAGGTACAGATATATGAGATATCAACATGAATTAACCGTTTCATTACGCCATCCCCTCTCCAAAAATTAGTTCTAGGGGTGTGGTTTGAAAGTTTTACAAAATGAGCCGAGGACGCCGTGAAAGTATCAGTGTTTTTCACCAGCCTACACCAGTCAGAGTATTTTTGATCAGTCTACGGTGGATGTGTTTTTGACAGTCTTGGAGAGAATCTTACAGTTAGTTGTGCACTCATTCTTACAGATAGTCATCAATGTGTTACATCTTACAGTCAGCATTCAGATATTATCTTCTATTAACGGGATTTGTCCGTCATTTAGTGATAGTCGCTTCGAGCGATATCAACTTCGTGTAGGAAGAGAGTTGGGCATATGCCACGATTTCCGTGGAACAGGGCTTTTCAACGAGTCCGACTCGACGAACATTTGTAAGCGGTACTTCATAAACTTTTATCAGACTTGCATTATTGGAAAAGTAATGCGGGATGGAGTTATATAATTAATTTTAAAACTCAGAATGCTGAATATTGAATATTGAATATTGTCAGAGAAGCGGCCACAATTATCTAGCGATTAGTAAAATTAAATAAAGAAGGAAGCAGTTGGAAGACAGTATGGGTAAATTGATTAACGTCACAGTTTGTACAAGATAAGGGTAGTCGGCAGCCATCCATGTACATAGCGGCATACGGACACGGTCAAAGACACATGCTGAAGTTCGAGAGAAAGGGGTAAATGACTACTATTCCTGTTTACAAACAGATAACACGAACAAGAATATGCAGAAAGGAGGAGTCTGAACAGCTGATCGGTAAAGGAAAATTTTGGTTAGGTGAATCGTTGTATTCCAGATACAAACCTGGGTCATAATCGGATTGTATAAAGTTTCATTTGTGTAAGTAGTCGGTACCATTAGAACAAGCGTCATGATAACGTGTGAAAGAAATGATTGCGTGTGATCGGTGAATTAAAATGCATTCCATCCGTGTGTGCTACTGGTCATACAACGTGATAACGATCTCCGTCATGGAATAACTTCGCCATGGGAGCGAGGACCTACAGATGCAGTAGCAGCCAATGATCCTGAAATGGGGTAGAGAAACTGTTGAATTTATTGTTTTTGTAATTAATATGACGGTGAGTAAAGCGTTGTCCGTGCAGGTTAGAATGATATAGAATCCCCACGGGGTGGATCGTGTGATTAGTTATAGAGTAAAAATTGAATTCACGTACCTAATAATAATAATAATAATAATAATAATAATAATAATAATAATAATAATAATAATAATAATAATAATAATAATAATAATAATGTAATGATTACAGTCTATTTGAGAGATTGGAGCAGTCAGGTTTTACGATCGGAATTCGAATGTTTTAATCTCGCATCGTGGATGAGATAAATTTTGGAGTGTTTCTGTGTCAATTTTTATATATGTGCTTACAGTATAATCTGAGAGATCCAACGTCTATCAGAATCAATATAACAGTTATTTTTTCCAAGGAAAGTTATCACAATAATAATAATAATAATAATAATAATAATAATAATAATAATAATAATAATAATAATAATAATTAGCAAATGTACCCTGCTTCGCTACGGTATTCTATATTGTATACGGATATCGAAGTAAATACTGTACATGCAGTAAATAAGATTGTTTTAGAATTGCATGTCTCTTCGCCTTATCCGAGAAATACCATGGGGAGTTCCCCTTACGTTGTTTCCAACATAAAGTGAGGGTTACGGAGTTGGATGATAGCGGCAGACTCACTTGCCTACTGCCATTCACAGTCGAGTTGGCAAGTTTACATTATAATTACAGGCACCATTGCCTACTGTGCGGTCACAATCGATTTGGGGAGTTTTAGTTACAATGGCAGACTCCTTTCCTAATTTCAGACAGATTAAAGTTAAGGAGTTTTTATTATAATAGCAGGAAACTTCCCTACTACCAGTCAAAATTGAGTTGTGCAGTTATCATTATAATGGCAGACGCTTTTTCCTGCTGCCAGCCAGCTTACTGCCAGTCACACAGAATGAGTGATTTTCAATGAAAAGAGAAGGCCACTATGCCTAATGCTAGTCACATTTTAGATTGGAACATTTGTTTATAATGGCGGGCACACTGGCCTACAGCGAAACACAATAGGGTAGGGGAATTTTGAACAAAACTGCATGCGTGAATTATTCATTACAATGGTAGGCCCTCCTTACTAACGCCAGTTACACAGGAGTTGGAGAAGGACCATATTCCTACTGCCATTCAAAGGCGGTGTAGGGAGTACTGCTTAAAATAGCAGACACACCCGTATAGATGGACATACGAAAGTATATGCATATTTACAATATTGCAGACCTTCATTTACAGATTAACTGCTGCTAAACGGTACGTCATATCAACAAAAGATTTCACCGTAAGGCGCATAATTTAGCGGTCTAAATGGCTGGTTCTATGATATTTGCTCGCATCTCATCTATTCATGGGTCAGATTGAGTCAGAAACGTTGAATAGGTTGAAATTTGTGTAAGATTATCTTGCATTGTATTACTTTTCGGATAATTATTTGACATAGCATTCAGCTCACAAATGGTCCGACTCGTTGGCTGAACGGTCAGCGTACTGGCCTTCGGTTCAGAGGGTCCCGGGTTCGATTCCCGGCCGGGTCGGGGATTTTAATCGCTTCTGATTAATTCTTCTGATTCGGGGACTGGGTGTTTCTGTCCGTCCCAACACTCTCCTCTTCAAATTCAGACAACATACCACACTACAAACCCCCACAGAAACACGCAATAGTGATTACAACCCTCCATATAGGGTTGGCGTCAGGAGAGGCATCCGGCCGTAAAACAGGGCCAAATCCACATGTGCGACCCAGTTCGCACCCGCGACCCCACAGGTGTGGGAAAAAGCGGTAGGAAAAGAAGAAGATTCAGCGTTCGTGTACAGTTTGATGATGCTATCCTTCCTATAAGTCATTGAAAGTATGAATTATATAGGTAAAAAGACCAAATTTACTTAAAATCGAGAAATAGAGACGAATCTAACGTATAAGCGATACAGATACGACAAAAAGTCCTAAGACCAAGGCTGAAGATCACTCCTAATTTAACGAAGATTGTGCCATCCGGTAGCCTATGTGATAGGACTTACCTTTTATCCCACGAAATACCGCGAAACGAAGGTCTGCACAATCATTAAAATTGCCTCCATATTTCGATATTAGTCGGGGATAAAAAATGAAAAATTTAAAGATCTTGGAAGTTTTTCGTTCGTTACAGGCTGAAACGTATAATTTTGCTAAATTTCAATTTTCTTGCTCGTCTGGCAGATTATGCTGCAATCTGGATTTTGGGTGAGGGGGTAAAAATTAGGACTTTCAGGAAATTAAGCCAAAAATATGCAGATGATAATTATTAGCCCTCAAACAGGGTATCTGTACGAAAATTTCAACCAACTAGTCAATGTACAGGCACACAGAGTCGTAATGATTTTATTTATATAGATATATAAGGAATCTGCTCCACGTACAACACCTTTTGGCTACGTCCGCTGGACTTAACCTGCAAAACCAACCGTTCATGATATCTCACTTATTAATCCTCCTGTCGAAAAAATCACACGAGAAAAAGTTTTAGAAATGGATTCCTATTAAGGATTGTAGATTTCGATTAATTTCGGATGTGCATATTTTGAGGAAGTGCAAAATCACGGTTCCTGTTGTCGGATAAACCCCCAGCAAATTTAGGTATTCAGAAATAATATTGGCCCTAAAACCTACACAAGGACAGGTGGATTCCAAATATCAAATTTGGTAGAAATACACTGACTGACAGTGACAATGCAACACCAAGGAGGAGTGGTTCGAAAGGGATGAAAGTTGGGGAAAAAACAGAGTCGGCACGGACGAATAATTGATGTTTATTTCAAACCGATATGCAGGTTACACAATGCGCACGGCATCGACTCAGTAGGATGTAGGACCACCGCGAGCGGCGATGCACGCAGAAACACGTCGAGGTACAGAGTCAATAAGAGTGCGGATGGTGTCCTGAGGGATGGTTCTCCATTCTCTGTCAACCATTTGCCACAGTTGGTCGTCCGTACGAGGCTGGGGCAGAGTTTGCAAACGGCGTCCAATGAGATCCCACACGTGTTCGATTGGTGAGAGATCCGGAGAGTACGCTGGCCACGGAAGCATCTGTACACCTCGTAGAGCCTGTTGGGAGATGCGAGCAGTGTGTGGGCGGGCATTATCCTGCTGAAACAGAGCATTGGGCAGCCCCTGAAGGTACGGGAGTGCCACCGGCCGCAGCACATGCTGCACGTAGCGGTGGGCATTTAACGTGCCTTGAATACGCACTAGAGGTGACGTGGAATCATACGCAATAGCGCCCCAAACCATGATGCCGCGTTGTCTAGCGGTAGGGCGCTCCACAGTTACTGCCGGATTTGACCTTTCTCCATGCCGACGCCACACTCGTCTGCGGTGACTATCACTGACAGAACAGAAACGTGACTCATCGGAGAACACGACGTTCCGCCATTCCCTCATCCAAGTCGCTCTAGCCCGGCACCATGCCAGGCGTGCACGTCTATGCTGTGGAGTCAATGGTAGTTTTCTGAGCGGACGCCGGGAGTGCAGGCCTCCTTCAACCAATCGACGGGAAATTGTTCTGGTCGATAATGGAACAGCCAGGGTGTCTTGCACATGCTGAAGAATGGCGGTTGATGTGGCGTGCGGGGCTGCCACCACTTGGCGGCGGATGCGCCGATCCTCGCGTGCTGACGTCACTCGGGCTGCGCCTGGACCCCCCACACGTGCCACATGTCCCTGCGCCAACCATCTTTGCCACAGGCGCTGCACCGTGGACACATCCCTATGGGTATCGGCTGCGATTTGACGAAGCGACCAACCTGCCCTTCTCAGCCCGATCACCATACCCCTCGTAAAGTCGTCTGTCTGCTGGAAAGGCCTCCGTTGACGGCGGCCTGGCATTCTTAGCTATACACGTGTCCTGTGGCACACGACAACACGTTCTACAATGACTGTCGGCTGAGAAATCACGGTACGAAGTGGGCCATTCGCCAACGCCGTGTCCCATTTATCGTTCGCTACGTGCGCAGCACAGCGGCGCATTTCACATCATGAGCATACCTCAGTGACGTCAGTCTACCCTGCAATTGGCATAAAGTTCTGACCACTCCTTCTTGGTGTTGCATTTGCTCTGTCAGTCAGTGCATATTGAGCAGTTTTCAAGCTATAAGAACTCATACAATCAAACCGACAAACAGACACCAAAGTTAACAAATATGCTGATGGTCATTATTACAACTGAAACGGATAACTGTATGGAAATTCCGCCAAAATAGTCAATGTACAGACAGAGGGGCGTTACGATTATATTTATATAGATGACAGATAACCATGAGCACGTTTGTAAGTGCAAAGCTTCATTTCGAGATTTACTGCTCCTAAACGGTACATCATAGCAACAAACGGTTTGCACCCTCAGACGTCCCTTTTATCGCTCTATATGTTTGGTGTTAAAACATTTTCTCGTATATCTACACGGGCTGTAGATTGGTATAAAAAGAACCTTTGTATCCATCTTTGTGAAATGATGCAAACAAATCGTTCGTTATCGATATACGAGTTTCATGTATTACAAGGCATATTCATGATCATAAGCTTACATTCTTCTTCTTCTTATTATTATTATCATTATAACAATCAACATAGCAACTTCGGTGAAATTCATTGATTTATACCCTATTCAGATTTTCATGATGGCCCGCATAGGCTGAGTACCGCCAAGTTTTCAATATTTCTGTTTATTTGTACACGTTTTCACTTCCGGCAATCTCCAGCAGGGAGAAATATTTCTTCCATTCTTTGAAGAAATGTGACATCACATATAAATATGTTCCTTGCATATAATACCTTATCAGAATTTTATTATCATTTCCCATGCTGATGCAAACCCTGCTAATACCCACTCAAAGATTATGACTACAGATTCAATTAATTCTAAGAAAAGTGTATCTTTCTGGAACTTACACAATACCCCACGTTCAATCTTTTCCGAACGACTGTAACATACAAATATAATTATTTTAGTATAATACTCTTTTGCGATAAACTGCAAATGTGATAAAATTTATGAAAATTAAATGGGTACTCCACGTACATGCTACTATTCTCTTCCACGATTCACACCAGTTGGTTCAAGCATCAACATAAGAATTACTTTGTATACGAATATTTACTCCATCTCAGTTCGGTGGCATTTAAAGGTACCGAAATAAATCAGCCTCGTACCGGTAAATTTAGTGGCACGCAAAATAACTCATACAGGACAAGATTCTGGTATGTTGGCGTCTCTGAAATCCGTAATAGTAGGTAGTGGGATTTAAAACTATTATTATTATTATTATTATTATTATTATTATTATTATTATTATTATTATTATTATTATTATTATTAATATTATTAATATCTGGAGCCTGACTAGCGCGGGATCTTAGCTGCTGGCTTTCCACCTGGATAGCTGCTGGTCGAATCCTAGTCGATCTTGGGTTAGAAATTTTCAACCGAAAATAATTTGACGTCGAGAAATGCATTTGGTCTTCCACTCCGAGCCCAAACCAAAACGAACCTGGCAACAGCGACACCAAAATACGAATGAGCTGAAAATTATTATTATTATTATTATTATTATTATTATTATTATTATTATTATTATTATTATTATTATTATTATACAAAGGGCACTAGGAAAGTTTCGCAGTATGAGTGAACGCTTTAGTCTTTTTCAAAATAATTTCCACCACACTCAATACACTTCTCCATACGTCGAAACCAGTCACTGAACCAACTCTGCCACTTTTCTTCGGTTACATTTTCACACTCTTGATCCCATGCTGCCAAAAGCTCCTCATCAGATTCAAAACGCCGCCCTTTCAGCTTCATATTCACTTCTGGGAAGAGTGCGAAGTCACAGGGGGCAAGATCAGGACTCTATGGAGGGTGATCAAGCACAGTCAAGAAAATCCATTGTTACATTAGCACGATGTGCTGGAGCATTGTCGTGATGCAAGAGTCAAGTGTTGAGCCGTGACCTTGGACGGAGCTGTTTGAGAGCCTGGATGACCTGAGGCAGACAAGTCTCACTGTACGACTTCGCAGTAACTGTCCTTTGTGTTTCTACCACAGCCCGAGTCAGGATGCCCCGTTTAGTGAAGAATACTGCAGTCATCCTTCCTTTCAATGACCTTGACTTTCGCACAGTCACAGGAGTGCCCTCACCTTCAAACAGCCACACCTTGTTCTGGGATTTTGTTGGGACATCATAGTGATAAAGCCAAGTTTCGTCACCTGTAACGATTCTATTGACTTTACGCGAAGTCCCATTTTCAAACTTATTTTAGCATTTTTCGGCACCATTTCACTCGATGTACCCTCTGTTCCTCTGAAAGTGAATGGGGCACCAAGGTGAACAAACCTTTCTAACATGGAGATAGTCGTGTATAATAGAATGAATAGCTGGTGCAGGGATGTCGAGGGTCTCTTCTACCTGCCGATATGTGAACCGCCTCTCTTGCTGCAACATTTTCCTCACAGCTTCAATGTTTTCCTCAGTCACTGATTCAGACGGTCGCCCAGAACGAGGATCGTCTTCAACCACGAAATTTCCCTCTGGAACACTTTGTACCAGCGGAAAATTGTTGTCCGATGTGGACAGTCTTTCCCCAGCACAGGAGTCATTTACTCCAGGTACTGGTCAACAGTTAATCCACGATAATTGCGCGATATTCACCTTTAGACCACACTGACATCTTAACGTGCTTTCACTCCCACTGCTTGGTAACAACTGGTGTGAAGATCGTACCTTGATGTCTTCTACACCGATTTTCACCCTTCTTTTCATCCCTCACCATAACAGGGGTGTCCAGCCAACCGTTTTTACGTATTGGAAAACTTTCCTAGTGCCCTTCGTATTATTGAAGGAGACTTAACAACTTCTGTTGCGAGTAGGTTTCTGAATGCAATTTCATAATACGGTTCTCTTCGCGATAATTATTCAACTTCAGACAGAGTAGTAACCAAATATGTATTATGCTGGAGAAAACATATAAGGTACTTAAAATTTGAGAAGTAAATAGGATATATCTCAATTATAGTTCTGAACACTTTGGGGGATACATGGAGATTTCTTAATCGTTTAAACCTTAGAAGGGATATGTAGTTAATATCTGATGTGTGTCGGAGGATTATTAGATATGAATGTAATGCAAGAGTTCTAGGTTCGCTTTATCTTTATAATTTATTTATTAGTATCTTCAATTATTACAGCTCCACATTAATATAATGTGCGAGAAAGGAACACTGCTGAATAACAACTCGTTTGTCAGAGACGCTACCAATGTCTACTGGGATGTAGTGAGCTTGTAGATAGCCGTGACAGTAATATCTAGGGACTGGTGCAAGCCACTGGTCGAAGGTCTCTTAGCTGTCAGATACTCTATCCATTAGCCACGCTGTCGTCCTATTGTGTTAGCGGTCAGCTACAAGTACAGGCTCTAGAGATCACAACAATGGAATTAGCCAGGTCACTTTCTCCGTCTAATAGCACATCCATCCACCAAGAAGAGGCTGTGAACTAACTGGAACGAGCGTCAAAGTGAATTAGTCCTTTTAAGTTAGGCGAACGAATGTTGAGCATTATCTAGCTCTTGTCTCTAAATGGGTAGCTGAAGCGACCTTAGCTTTCATATGGCAGTAGATCTCGTCTGGGGTCTTGTGGTTGCCATTCACATCTTACAATTTCAGAACTGTGTGTGAATTGAAGCAAATATAGGCATCCATGTGTTTCTTGCGACATTACGTCGCAAAGTGATACGGATAATCTATAACAAAATTTGACACTTCCTAAAACCCTTAACCAATTACTATGCAGGTTTTGCTTACCTACCACGCGCTTCTGATGTGCGAGTGCAACAACAATGAGAGCAAGGTATCTTTGGTGTAGATTCACTGTGAAAAATTATTATTTTATATTTTAACATTTCAAAGTGGTCATGTAATATACGATACAGGAAATGACAGGCTGAATATTTCCAAGTCCTTAAGCAGGAGCAGGACCATAAAAAAAAAAAAAATTCACACAGATTTCTTGGATACACAGGTGTTTATCTACACTTCGTCAGTAAGCCAGTTCACTTCTTATTAGTTTCTTAATATAATGAAATTACTTACGTTTATTATAAATGTGTTTATTCTACAAATGTTTATTGGGGCGTAAGAAAGTAATAATATTATTACGACAGACCTGGATGAGGTTCAGAATGTTTGACACAAATTGCAGCGTCTAAATGATCACGTCAGGAAATTAACTTAGCATATTTCCAACATTCGCTGCTCTGAAAATTCTTCACCTGATTAATTTCAAAACCAGTTTCTGTCCCGGCTTAGGTCCCTGAAGTTTGAGGATCATGGATTGCGACTACGTGAATCTACGTGATGATAACTTATGACGCGTTGAACACTCCTGAGGAACACAAATCTGAAATACCGCATCTCTCGAAGACAATGGGAAGAGATGGGACTTCCAACAATTATGTTTAGGATTATTTATTTGTTTATTTATTTATTTATTAATGGAGGCGTGAATTTGCACTCCTACATGAAACTTCTTAAAACCTATGAGGCACTAGGCCGATGAAACAGGGGCTATTCTCGAACTATGGAGGTGACTCGTATACTGAATAAATTTAACACATTAAGGACTAGAAGAAAATCGGTTACAAAAACGTAGTCACTTCAAATCAAAATGAAGGGGAGCTCGAGAGGGTAAAGCACTCTCTATCCCCGATTTACAGTTAAAGCTATATGAAGTTTTTACATAAACAAGAAAAAATTTACATTCTTAAGAGATAGGTTACATGGTAAAAGTTTCGGACCTTCCCCGCGGGTTAAACTGCTGAGCTAGCAAGAAATAAAGATGTTAAGTGGCCATTACCTTACAGAAAAACTGCTGCCTGAAGAAAGAGGCGCTTCCGGCCTCCTGCCACACGTTCATACACTAAGTTAGTTGTTGACGAAGTGGCCGAGAGACAAGAAAATCAGCAGTTTTTATACCCTCGGGGAAGATTCGAGACCTTTCTTGAATAATTAAGGCACGCCCGCAGGCGTTTATTGGTTACAGTACACAGTTACACACAAAATCGAAGAAGAAAGACACGATTGGTCAAAAATAAATTACAGAAATAATTGATTGGCTAACTTCAAAACTGGCGGAAAGAAATGATTAATATTGCCAACCCACAAATGAAAGAACGAAATTTAGTAATAAGAAAACTTATGAGTACAAAATATCTTCAAGAAAGTTCCCTCACTTCGCACCGGGGTGCATGATCATAGATTTTTAGTAGAGACATCTATGAGACAATGTCCAAACTTCTTGATAAATAGTAAACAAAAACACGACGAAATTAACACAGTGACATCTTCAGAGCAAAAATTTAAGTAGATCCTGTTTTAAGTTCACAGTTTCTCCTGTAGAGGAGTACCTTAAGGCGGAAAATTCAAATGTGCGGCGTAGAGGTGTACCAGCCTGTACAATAATAATTCAGGTACTGTCGGTAGACATTTTTATCTGGCGCCATCTACGTTCCTGTGCGTCCATTTCGTCCATTTTTTCTGAAAAAAGAACAACATTCCTAAATATTTTGAGTGTTATTTGATAAAATCCGAAAATGGTCCTTCAAGAACGAAACACATCATTCTATTCTAATTAAGTTGTTTCTTTTTCAAGTGTTATACTGTTAACAAATGTTTCCCTTTTCAGGTAGTTTATAAATTAATGTATTCAAAATTAGATTCGGTATACTAAAGAACCTGACGGTTAAACATTAACTGAGTAGAAACTATCGGGCGATCTGTGGTTGAATATTAATTAATTTTCTTGAATAAACACCAAATGTGACATCAGAAATCTGTCAAATAGACTCTCTTCCGCCCTTTAAAATTCCTAAAACCTTAGCCATATTTGAAGCTTTGATCTTGCTATTGAGAGACCAATAATCCACCTCTGATCCATAGATGTGTTTTTCTACACCCGGAGAAATAACAAAAGGCATACGCATGTGTATACATTCCTATGAGTTAGATAATGAAAACTGTGACTAGCTGGTAATTCATTGCTTGCTTTCTTGCCGGAAAATTTAGTGTAAAAGAAATCTAATCAGTCGATATACTCAATCCTAAGATTAGTAGTTGATTATTTGTATGAAATTATGAAAGGGAAAGGTATTACATGTACGCGAGGAAAGGAACTGAAGTTATGCTGCTGAAAGTAAAAAGGATATATCAGGATACATTTCAGGATCTAATAGGTTGTTAATAAGTCGAACAATACATTATTAATTCCTTTGTTATTACTTAAAAGCAAACATTTTCAGCCCAGATACGACTGAAAATGTTAATTCGTACAATGCAATTATAAGTTCACTGATCGGCACTTTCATATTGTTTCAAAAATAAGATTAAGGCCCTCTATTAAAAACAGGACACCGGGAAATAATAAGTTAACAATTTGTAGTCGATCATAATAATTATTTTCCTTTTTTTATTTGTTTACCCTCCAGGGTTGATGTTTCCCTCGGACTCAGCAAGCGATCCCACCTCTATCACCTCAAGGGCAGTGTCCTGGAGCGTGAGATTTTGGCTCACGGGATACAACTGGGAATGATGACCAGTACCTCGCCCATGCGGCCTCACCTGCTATGCTGAACAGGGGCCTTGTGGAGGAATGGGAAGATCGGAAGGGATAGGCAAGGAAGAGGGAAGGAAGCGACCGTGGCCATCAGTTAGGTACCATCCCGGCATTTGCCTGGAGGAGAACTGGAAACCACGTAAAACCACTTCCAGAATGGCTGAGGTGCGAATGGGACACCCCTCCCCCACTCTCTTTTTGCTAGGGGCTTTATGTCGCACCGACACAGATAGGTCTTATGGCGACGATGGGATAGGAAAGGCCTAGGAGTTGGAAGGAAGCGGCCGTGGCCTTAATTAAGGTACAGCCCCAGCATTTGCCTGGTGTGAAAATGGGAAACCACGGAAAACCATCTTCAGAGCTGCCGATAGTGGGATTCGAACCTACTATCTCCCGGATGCAAGCTCACAGCCGCGCGCCTCTACACGCACGGCCAACTCGCCCGGTCCCCCACTCTCTACTCAGTTGACTTCCCGTAGCTGAGTGGACCCCGTTCCAGCCCTCGTACCACTTTCAAATTTCGTGACAGAGGCGGGGAGTCCTACCCGAGCCTCCGCGAATGGCAGCTATCACGCTAACCAATACAGCACAGATGCGGACCAAGCATAGTTTATAAGCATATTCTAGGTTGGTTCACTTGCCTCTTACCCGGAGGTCCCGGGTTCGATTCCAGGTGAAGTGAAAGCTTTTTACTTAGATCTTAGGGCTGGTTCGAAGTGCATTCAGCCTACATGGCTAGAATGTGTTATCTATGTGACGGTGAGATAGAGCCCCCGGTCTAGGAAGCCGGGAATTACGGAAGAGAGTGCCTGCGGGCTGAGCAGCGGTCGCTTTGTAGGCCAATGCCCTTCGAGGCTGTTGCGCCATGGTGTTTGGTTTTGGTTTATAACCTTGTAACGATTTGCTTACATTCTTTACCCGATACCTCCATTTCGAACTCGTAGTTGGGCTGCCTAATCAGATGAAATGGGGTCGCTCAACGGATACCTCAGGATGTTCAGATGCCAAGTAAGACATGAAATCTTACTTCAAGTTACGCTTTACGTGAGTATGAAAAGATTAACAACGCACGGGAGACGCCTATAGAATCTCATGACATAATAGTAATAATCATCAACCAATTTCTTAAATCAAAGTATTCAACGACGTGAGAACTGGTCATGACTAAATGGAGTACTTAATTAATCAACAATTCACTTAGCTAAGCAACTAACTTACCAACTAGGCTATAATGAAATAATTCATGACACATAAAATTGTAGAAAAATAAAAAATATGTTTATTGACTGAATATTGGACTATTAAATTGGAATTTTATCCAAGGCATTAGGCCTACTTGTCATTGCGTATTTACAAGTGTGGATTGTGAGTCAGCGCTGGCTCGTAGAAAGAGAAATAATGTCTAGTATTAAACTATGTAGATCAGTTCCATCATGAAATCAAAATTGAGTATGTACATATTTACAATCGATCATTGGACATCTAAGGTCCATTCTGAAGTTAAATCATAGATACTACACCATCATAATTAAGTTGTTACGAGAGCTCATTTGCTTTAAGACTAATTAAACAAGTCTGAATAAAACACCCGGTTAAGCGGAAGTGTATTTGAAGTCCACTAATAAGCTCAAACTTGAAATTAAACCAAATTATAACTTTAAATTGCAGGACTGAACTGTATATCACGGTTATATTTAATCGCCAATCATATTAGAATTGAGCGTTGAGAATATTAAATAGTAAATCTTAGCTGATACTCAGTAAATGACGAGTCACTAATAAGTAAATCCACATAAGTAAACTCGAATAAGTAAATCTGGATGCGTAAATTTGAATGCATAAATCCATATGAATAAATCCGAACTCATGCTTTATTACTTCTTTCACGTTGTGCATGGACAACTACTTACGGACTAAGGCATTTGTTCCTAGTGCCTGTTAAATTTGGTTCCTACTCTAACATTTCCCTAGATGTTGTTTGTTGAGAAAATGCAAGTTCAAACAGAGTATATGTTAATCTATTCAGCTATCTAACTAACTTCAACATAACCTTTGGCTGTCATACACATGTCTTTTAGAATCAATGTCCCTTTCCTTCGTTATATTCCATAACATTCTACTTCAATGCAAGCTATTTTATTCATACGCGCAGTTACAATGCAAGTGCTATGTCGTTGTATTCAGAAACATAATATCATATTTATCGGTGTCGTGAATGCATTTGGTCAAAACACAGCTATAAAACGTATCGTAGTATTCCGATATTCATTACAGCACATCTAAAGTTGACATGCGATCCCGTCACAAGCATAATTCTACAATAGTAAATTCTATTCATACCTTGGCTTAGGTCAATCCTGCGGTGTGGGCAATCTCACGTATACGAATCTAAAGAATGTAGCGTGGCATATCTTAAACTGCAGGCACTCAATGGCCCCTACGTAGTGGGTATAAAACTCCTCATATCACTATATAACTCATACTTTTCCTCAAGTTAGCATAATTGTATCCTTATTTCAACATTCATATAATATCTTAACATCGTAGCCTCAATATTAACTCGTCGCGTTTCCATATACGTGACCATGTCAAAACTACCACACTACGTTTCTTAAAACAACATTTTAAAGTTGCTATATATCATAACCAATGATTGAGTTCAATGCCCTTATTGCGAAGAAAAATAATGCGTGATTCCATATGTTTATTTTACACCGCGCGCAACCAAACGTGACGTCGACTTGTAGTATTACCAATACGAAATCTCTGTAATCTGCCAGTATGTCATTACTATCGGCTGTTTCCAAAATTCCTTTTCAAACCTCTCGCTACATACGTGTATTTTGACCGATATACGATAACGTATATATCCAACACATTAGAATCTTATGCTATATTGCTAGATCATGTAACTACGGACTTAAGTATCTCACACTTCACTGGTAACACTCACTTTCATTTCTTATATATCGGTATTATATTCAACCTATCGGCACATGCCTAAGGCACATGTGTAGGCAAACCAAAAATTATGCGATTAAGTATTGTAAATGACTTAGCTCGCTCATGGTTGGTCCTGCTCCAGCTGTTCTGCTTCCCAAATGGATGTAGTTGGGTCTGCGGTCAGGTCATGGGTTGGACATATGGTACATCATCTGCTTCCTCATCACGGAATTGCTGCCTGGTTTCTCATTCCCTTCCTCATCATGAGTTGGTTGAATGGTTTCCCGTCGCCTTCCTCATCATGGGTTGGTCGAATGGCTTCCCGTCGCCTTCCTCATCATGGCTAGGTTGTATGGCAAGATGTACTGGTCCCCAGCTTGGTCCATCATGTATATTTAGCACATCATCTTCATAGTATTCTTGTCAGCAACTAAAATATGGATAACAGCGCAGTGAACAGCCATTATATAATCCTTTTTGAAGTTTGTAATCCTTGAATTATTATTTCTTTTGTTGGTCTCCGCCGAATATCTTCGGCTTCTTCTTGTTGATCTTGAAACCTTATTTTTATTCTGTTTCGATAAATCGAGATGTATCTCTTCTTGTATGAGATCCTTTTCTTTTAGATGCTGGCTTGGTCTTCCTTTGCAGGGTATATATGAAGTGCGCTCTGTATCCGCCCACGCGTATTTCGTGGTACTAGCTGATTTCTTCTTTTTAATACCTCTAAATCAACTCTGCTTATTTTCCGGTGAATTAACTTGTTTTCTTCTCTTTTCCGACGCTTTCTCCTTTAGTATAGCCTCAGATCGTTTCTTCTTCCTTTAAAATTATAGCGCGGTCGGCAGTTCCGTCTTCACTCTCCGTTGAAAAAAATTAAAATGGGGTTTTCTTAACAATCCGTAGTTTTCTAATTTTTTCGTAAAACAATACAGTAGACAGTCCACTGTCCGTTTCACTCTCAATACTCGACAGTTCCATGACGTGTCTGGCCTTCTATGTCACCGCAACTGGTGTCTATTCTTTGCTTCCTAAAGATCAAATGGGCCATACCTTCACTCGGCGCCATTTTGAAAGCTGTCGCGGAGGTGTGAACGGGCGCAACCTTGATCATAATTATTGCTGGAATGACAATTTTATTTTTAGTATTTTAAACATAAGTAATGTTTTCACCGGATTCTTATAATTCTCTTCTCTTCTTGTAGTCTTTTGCACTTAGAGGAAGCCAGTTTTGTGCACACCTCACTTACTCTCTCTCTCACACACACACACACACACACACACACACACACACACATATATATATATATATATGTATTCATATTTGGTCAGCCTCCGTGGCTTAGGCGGCAGGAAGCCGGCCTCTCACCGCTGGGTTCAATGGTTCAAATCCCGGTCACTCCATGTGAGATTTGTGCTGGACAAAGCGGAGGTGGGACAGTTTTTTCCGGATACTCCGGTTTTCCCTGTCATCTTTCATTTCAGCCACACTCTCTAATGTCATTTCATTAATCTTTCATTAATCATTTTCCCAGAGGAGTGGGACAGGCTTCAGCAGCCGGCATGATTACTACCTTCGCCGCTAGAAGGGGGCTTCAATCATTCCATTCCAGACCCCGTCAAATGACTGGAAATAGGCTGTGAATTTTCATTGTTTTATATATTTATTTTCATCTTGAACTAAAGGAGGGAAGCAGTATAACCACGCAGAAAACACTACGAGATGAAATGTTCCACTTTAAACTTAGTCATAATTAGCATGTTATTGGACTGCAATGCGTTTAAAATAACAGCCATGAATTGCAGGACGCTGGACTGCAAACGGTTAATATTTCCAAAGAGCTGAGTGTAATTGTAACTTTGCTTCTCACCAAGGCAACCACGTTTTCAGTCTCAACCAATGCAAAATGGGACTTTTGAATTATAAATTCACGTCTTTATGTTTCACAATTCACGTAAAATTGAAGCCCCGTGGCTGAGATACCGATGTGAAGAGTCACGAAACTATTCACTTCCATTTTCTTCTACTCTTGAGTACACTCATCCCTATGGAGTAGATTGATTTTGAATAAAAGGAAAAGACAACAGATCAGAGTGAAGTGGTGGTTTAGTAAAGCAAGCGTGTTTTAGTAGCTGTAAACAGGAACTGTTATGGACTGGGAGAGTGACAGTTGTGGCTGACAGAAACACAGAGTGAAATAAAGGATGACAGATGAAAGTGGCCAACTGCTCTGTTTTGCAGGCAGTAGTTGTGAGAGAAGCTAAATACACCGAGCTGAAGTATTGTATGACATTGGTTTAATGTATCTACCTCGTTAAATTATAACAGAAACATTCAGTGGTACCTTGTGTTCTAGGTCAGTGCTTATCTAGGCCGGCCCTGTTGCGTATCTGTTCATACCGATGTTTCAATGTTGCACGTTCAAATCCCAGAAGATTCCGTTGGTGTTAAAGGAAACACCACTAATCTACTACGCTGGTGTAGCAAGGGGAGAGGTGATACTCCCACGTGGCGCGTCTCAGGTGGCGGATAGGGCGGTCCTAACCGGCTTGCCGGCGGACTTGAGGGAAATAAAATACCTCTCGCGGACCAAACACACTACCCTCCGCGGGTGGGGGACGCACATGTAGAACAAATCCGCGGTATCCCCTGCCTGTCGTAAGAGGCGACTGAAAGGGGGGACCAAGGAATGATTGAATTAGAACCATGAAACTACTTTTGATTCGTACCATCATGCGGGGAACACCATGGGTTGCCTGTACTTGCGAGCAGTACCACTAAATTAGGTACGAAATAGGTTTGTGATTCGTAGCAGTAAAGAGGCTGGCCTGGGGGGTTTCCAGTACCCGTGCGTCGTATCCATGTGAGCAACACCGCGGGTCTGGGCGTAACCTGTGTGTTGTACCGCTATTTGAGCGGCACCGTCGGTCTGCGTTGCCTGTGATTGGTGCCCACTATGTGAGGAATACACGGCAATACAGGCACCCGTGACTAGTACACCTAGGTGAGAAACTCATCGGTTTGTGTTGGCTCCGAGTGGCGCCATTGTGTGAGAAACACCATAGGTCTGCGTTCCCTGTACGAAGTACAACACTTGTGAGTAGTACGATCTTGTGTGGAACACCGTGAGTTTTCGCTACTTTTGATTAGTACCCCAACATGACAAATACCATGGTTCTACTTCACTCGCAACATTTACCATTCTGTGGGGCTTTATATATGGATTTTGCACCCCTTTAGACATCAAGCATCATTTTGCTTTATAAGTGGTCCCTTGGTCAGTGATACTATTATTTACGATCCTTTTTTTTTTAGTCTGATTCACTGTCTGTTTGATTTTTGTTTTTTTGTTTGGTTCATGTAAATCCATTCATTCTTCATGACATTTTTTATTTTTTTTTGGTCAGTGAATGAATTTGTATTTTTTGTTATTTCATTTCGTACCATTAAGGGCCGATGACCTCGATGTTAGGCCCCTTTAAACAACAAGCAAAAAAAAAAGAAAAAGGAAAAGAGAACAGAACTGTGAGTAACTCTAGAGAATCTCACTCCCAATTTTCCCTTGCTTTTCCCGGTAACGTGATTTTTTGAAGGAGCCGATCTCCTCCTTATACGTACCTCATCAGAGTTATGAGGGGTCGTTGCCTAGTTTTCTTCCCCTTAAAACAATTATCAGCAACACCATCAGTATCACCTTTTTTTTTTTGCTACGGGCTTCACGTCGCACCGACACAGATAGGTCTTATGGCGACAATGGGATAGGAAAGGCCTAGGAGTTGGAAGGAAACGGCCGTGGCCTTAATTATGGTATAGCCCCGGCATTTGCCTAGTGTGAAATGGGAAACCACGGAAAATCATCTTCAGGGCCGCCGACAGTGGGGCTCGAACCCACTATCTCCCGATTACTGGATACTGGCCGCACTTTAGCGACTGCAGCTATCAAGCTCGGTACAGCGGGGTTCAAACCCACTATTTCCCGAATGCAAGCTCAGAGCTGCGTGACCCTAACCGCATGGCCAACTCACTGGGTTATCTATGTCTGTATCTAAATTATGTGTATTATTATTGTTCCAGAGATGCTGTGGAACGCAGAGGTGAAAGAAGGTGCGGGCATGGATGGGTGGATAGAGAAAAGATTAAATAGCAATTTAAAACTTTAAAATTTTTGAATAAATTTCTTCCCTCCTTTTTCTCTTTTCAAACTTTACATTTTCCTAAACAAATAACGAAATCAGGTACAAGGTCTAGCTCTTGAGCTTGAGTAACAGTATTAGAAAAATCTCGAATAATACGATGACAATCTTTCAACAATCTGAGCTTAGAGCTCCCTAGTTACAACCTTAACAAGAGAACCCTTGCTACCTCCAATGCCTACTCAAACAGACTGAGATCCAAAATTTTACACCAAATTTCACAAAAACAAACACTAAACACTCAACAGTCTGATTTAGCCAGACACAAAATGAAAAAATAGTAGTTGACATTAAGAGGGTTAACCAGAACCCATTATGGTGACCTTTGTTAAAAACAACAGGTAAACGTTACTGGCCAAAAACCAAAATGTTAGGAGGCAAACTCTTGCACTCCTTGAAATTCACATGAAAATATTTAAAACCCTATGTTGGCTTACGGCCTGAAGTTACAGATGGAGAGAAAGTTTACAAAATTAAGAGATTGATTTTAAAGGTTATAAAATCAGAGTCACCTCAATATCAAATTGGAAGGGAATACAAGAGGGTAACTCACTCTTTATACTATAAGTTCGGTTGAGTTCTTAAGACTTGTTTGACAGTTTACATTGAGAAATATAAGTTATATTACGAAAGAAATTTGAAACCTTCCTCTCGAGCTAACTTTCAAAGACTATTACATGATTAAACAGCGTCTGCCATTACCTTGACCTGGTGGACCTCCCGAAGATGGACGAGGCACCCCTTCTCCACTACAAACACACATTAAACCTCTAGGCTGGAGCGATCACAAAGACAACATGGCCCGAATGATCCCAGCTTCTATAGTGGACAGGAGGGTTCCAGATTTTTCAGGGCCGAGGCCCTGACACACCCACAATTCCTATTGGTTAACTTAATAAAAATCAAATATTTCTTATTGGCTGAAACATTAACTTGGCAGGAAGAAATAGAAGTATTAATAACTTTAGAACAACAAAACCAATTTACAAACAATTCAGTTTTACCAACTGATGAATACCAAACTTATCTTGAATTTCAATTGTCCTTCTTCTCATCAGAGGGAGTACCAAGTTTGAGAATAGAGACCTCTGTCGAAGAACGTTCGAACTTCTTCCACTAGCAGTTTCAGAGTTTAATTATAGATGGCCTTCCACAAGGCGCTTACAAGGCTTACTTACAGCAAACATATGTAGTTAAGAAAGACGAATGAGTGAGAAATCACCTGAATATTCGTCGATGCGTCAGGCAAGGATGTCATCTTTACTGTTGAAGCTATACTCCGATGCTATTTTCAAGAGAACACTAGGATATACGGAAACGGGAGTACATGTCAGTGGGGAAGTAATAAACACTACGATATGCAGATGATACGGAAATCCTTAGTGAGGGTATTGAGAGTTTACAGTTATTTTCAGAGAAGCTTAATGGCACTGGTGAGGAAATGGGCTTAAGTATAAATGCTGACAAGAAAACAGTAATTTATTTGAGCAAGATGGAGAACAAGACTGCAACTTTAAAACTTAAACGGCGTTCAGTCCAATAAGTAGGCAAGTTTAAGTACCTTGGTTGCTGGACTGCTGACGCCCTAAACCCTGTGGGGCCCCAGGGACTCTAAACTTTGGAGAGTGGATTGGTGACAGTGGGGCCCTCAGCTGAGTCCTGAAATTGCTTCCACTTACTTGTGCCAGGCTCTTCACTTTCACCTATCCTATTCGACCTCCCTCGGTCAACTCTTGTTCTTTTCGGACCCCGACGGAATTGGAGCATTCGAGGCCTAGGGAGTCTTTCATTTTCACGCCCTTCGTGGCCTTTGTCTTTCTTTGTTCGATACTTTCATTTCTCGAAGTGTCGGGGTCCCTTCCATTTTTTCCTCTCTCATTAGTGTTATACAGAGGATGGTCCTAGTTGTACTTCCTCTTAAAACAATAATCACCACCACCACTAGTGACGCCCTAAATCTCGATTTGGAAATCATGACTCATATAGATATAGATCGAACAATCTTTAACAGAATGAAATCTTTGTTATATAATGATGTTCTCAATTTAAAACTCGGACAACGCGCATGGCAAAATACTGTGTGTGGTCCACCCTCCTCTAAGGTGTCGATACATGGACCGTAAAACAGCACTCAGTTAAGAATTTGACTATACAGAAGAATGATAAATGTCTTCTGGGTACAAAATGTCAGCAAAGAACAGGGTTTAGAACGAGTACACTATAAACGAGAACTACTGGTTAGTATCAGAAGCAGAAAGATAGCCTACTTGGGCCATATACACAGTGGTGAGAAATACAAGGTTCTGCAACTTATTTTGAAGGGAAAGCCTGAAGGACAAACTGGAAGAGCAATGAACAACAGTAATATGTTGCAGAAGACCGGAAAGCATTAGCATTAGACTGGGCATGACACGCATAATAATAATAATAATAATAATAATAATAATAATAATAATAATAATAATAATAATAATAATTGTACCGGGCGGTACACCTCCGCGCCGCTAATTCAAACATTGCGCCAGTTGAAACTCCTCTACTGGAGGAAGCTTGAACTTTAACTTCCACATTAATGCTAAGATTTCCCAGAAGATGTCATTTGAAGAGTTCTGAACTGTGTCTTTTTCGATTTATTTTTGTTTTCTCTGTAGTAAGAAGTGTGAACATTCTCTTCTAGATGGCACTACTTAAGAACTATAATTGTGCACCCTAGTGCGAAGTGAAGGAACTTTTTTTAAAAGAAATTTAGTATGTATAAGTTTGCTCTTTGTTAAATTTCTTTCAGTCATTGTTTGAGTTGGCAATGTTAATCCTTTCGTTCCGCCAGTTTTGAATTTAGCCAATCCCGTATTTCTTTAATTAATTTTTGACCAATCAGGTGTATCTTCTCCAACATGGATATGTTGCTTGACCCTAGCCAATAAAGTGAGGGGGGTGTGGGTTGTCATTCATGAAACGTCTCGAATTTTCCGCGAGGGTATATAAACTGCTGTGTTTCTGGTCTCGGTGCCACTTCAGTAACATCTTTCCTAGTGTGATTATATAGCAGGGGGCGGGAAGCGCCTCTTTCTTCGGGCAGCTGTTCAACCATCAGGTAATGGCCGTTTTATAACTTATTTTCTTGCCAGCTCAGCAGTTTAACCCTCGGGGCGGGTTCGAAACGTTCCTCATGTAACCTATATTCAAAATGTAAAAGACACTTGGTATAAATTCTGTCTCTTTAACTACAAATTGGGATAGAGAGTGCCTAACCCTCTCGAGCTCCCATTCATTTTGTTTTGAGGTGACTACGTTTTTATAACAGTTTCCCTTCTACTCGTAATGTCATAACATTTTTCAATCGTGTCACCTCCGTAGTATGGGATTAGCCCTTGCATAAGCGGCCTTGTGCCAAATAGGATTTAAAGAAATGTATTAGGAGTGAAGTTTCGCCTCCTCTCAAGTTGGTATTTTGGAGGCCATGTAATTGTCCGGTTTCTTTACGGAATAGGCCTCAGTAGGTTGGGTATTTTTACCCCTGTTTTCATGTGCTTGAAGGTCAGCTTGAAGGTGGAGTTTGATGTGGCCTTTGATAGGCTTGAACTTTGAGAGCGGGTTGCTCTTTCTTAATGTTGGTTTCTGTGTGCCTCGAGCAGGCTTACTGAGTAATAGGGAGCAAGTGCTCCTGGGCATGATTGGGGTTTTCTGCCCCTTTGTCAAACTTTGTTTTTGGGTAAAATTGGGCTAATTGCTCAAGAATTGTGAATCTGGGGCTCGAAGCCCACAATCCATTAATAAACCGTAATTGTACTTTCTTAACTTGTGGATATGCAAATGAGTTCCTGTTATACTTGTTGTTTCTTGATCTTGAAAAGAAAATATAACCTTGTAAAATTTTAAATCAACTTTAATTTCGTAAGTTGAGACCTGTTCATCCCAGCACCTTCTTTCACCTCTGTACATCCACAATACACCGTAACAATAATAATAATTGTCAATTGTTCCAACAACGAATAATACCGTTTGTCTATGACATACGATTCTTATTGTAAGTTCGCCGCCAGATGGGTCTTCATTTATTCATTCCGTCCCTGACCCGGTCCAATGACTGGAAACAGGTTGTGGATTTTCATTTTAATTATGATTGTTGTTGTTGTTGTTGTTGAAAAACTGCGATGTTGCTCTTCACTTACCAAATGCTCTGAAATTTATCATGTGTACGATAAATGTAATGGATTTTCATTTCATTTCAAATAAGAAAGACATATTTGTGCAAATTATTTTCTCTTTGTTTTTAGGTAAACGGAACAAACTGCTGAACGAACGAATTCTAGAGTCGACCACGTCTGTACATTATGACGTAAAGGTAGGTTGTTCTAATGGATTAAAATTGTTCTTATATTTGGTGATATACAGTATATGTCAGTGTGGCCTATTATAATGTTCATGGATATTTGATATACTTGCGATGGGAAAAGATAAACATACGCAACTAATTTTGTACAATGATCTGTTCCTACTTGATTAACTGAATTGCAAGCAATTTCTATACTGTGATATCTTAAAGAAAACATTTACAGTTCAGCGAAATTGCAAGTACGGTGTTGTATAATAGTAAGTCAACTCGAATGCTCATTTTTCCTAGGTGACGGGATTTTGTCTGAATGATACTTCTTAGAAGCAGGATGGTCAGTTCTAAGCATGAAGCGGAAACGGAAATGCATGTAGGTGCATATTGTGATAGAATCCATGAGCGACAAGATAATATTCAATAGGACTGAGATATAAGTTATAATTAAATAGACGACAACGTTACACGAAAAATCTTGCAGAATATATAAGAAGTGAAGGTATTTTTATTGTTAAATATACTCCTGTGCAAAACCTAAGGATGGAAGTAAATTTCGCATGTTGTGTCACTGCCAAGTAACATAGCTCGATGAAACTTGAACCATACATTCGAATAACTGCTACAGTATGGTACTATAGACAGCTGCGATGAGACGAACAGAATTTACACTTTTATGCAGAGATACGTAAGCCACTGCGACTCACGGTGGTCCCCTGGACATCACAAAAGAAGGGACATGGTTCAGAAAAGGGAGTGCGATCACCACGGACAGCGATGCATGCTCTGCTACGTGTTGCCATGCTGGCCACAAGATTGGTAAGGACATTTTGTGGTAAGATGTTTCATTCTTCCACCAGCGTGGTTGACAACTGCAGGATGGTCGTTGGTGCATGTGGACGTGCTGCAATACATCTGCCCAACATGTCACACAAGTGCTCGATGGGTTTCAAGTCGGGGGAACGGGCAGGCCAATCCATTCGCCGAATGCCCTCTCGTTCCAAGAACTCCTCCACCTGCGCTGTTCGATGCAGTCGTGCATCGCCATCCGTAAAAATGAAGTCAGCGCCGAATGCATCCCTGAAAAGACGCACATGAGGAAGGAGTCCACTGTCACAATGTTGACCAGTGAGTGTACCATTTTCAAAGACTTGGAGGTCGGTACGCACATGCAGCATAGTGCCTCCCAACACCACAACACTTGGACCACCAAAATGATCATTTTCGACGATGTTTCAGGGTGCATTACATAATCCCACCTCTCGCCAGATGAAGGTACGTCTAGAATCACTACTCAGACTTAAACTGCTCTCATCTGAGAAGAGCACGTGATTCCACGCCTCGTCGGTTCAGACCCGATGCTCTTGGCACCGTCGCAAACGATGCGCCGATGTGTGGGTGTCAATGGAACACAATCTAATGGTCGTCGGGCAAACAGATCACCCCCATCCAGTCGCCGTGCCACTATATAGCGTGAGATATGGTACCTTGCAGTCGTGTTAAATGTGGTTGCAATTGCACTCGCTGTTTGACGAGTGTCTCTTCTTACCTGTTGCACAATGTAGTAGTCATCTGCTGCTGTAGCTGACCGTTGTCAACCCCTCTCTTTTCTTCGGGCAGCAGTGCCTGTGGTTCGAAGTGCTCTCCATGCACCTGAAACAATGCTGTGAATACCAAACTCCTGGGCTACACTTGTCATACTTCGTCCTTCTTGCAGTTTCCCGATGATTCATCCCCGTGAAAAGTCATCAAAGTGTTGTTTCCGAGCCATGTTGTAATAAACAACACCACCACAGTGCACCGTTACAGCTCACTCATTGTCTCACATTGTCATGTCCCGTTCCTTCAACTGCCTCGTTTAGTGGGGCCAGACCCATTTAGAGCTATAGTCGCGCTGACCTCAAGCCAGATTTCTATGCATTTGTGGGAGACCTCTGGATACATGTTACCTCACTTTCATTTATTTCCACCGACTAATTGATATGTTATGATCCTTAAGTTTTGCACAGCAGTGTATTTTACAGAAATGCTTGCAATAGATTTTACTTTATCCCAAAGTGAATAATGTTAATTATTTGTGCAGCTCATGCATGTATGGAACGAAGTTGGATCTAGTTATTTCAAAGCTGTTTTTATCTACTTTTATAACCATAAAGTACCTTTACCAGAATTGATCAAGTGCATACTGCTTGAAAAATTCTTCAAAGAACTATACAAGAAGTTCATTTTGCCTCCGAACCTACTACGCTGGCGTAGCAGGGAGAGAGATGATACTGCCACGTGGCGCGTCCCAGGTGACAGATAGGGGTTTCGTAAGTGGCTTCCCGGCGTACTTGAGCAAAATAAAATAGCTCTCGCGGACCAAACGCACATCCCCCTGTGGGTGGGGGACGCAGACGAAGAATACACCCACCGTATCCTCTGCCTGTCGTAAGAGGCGACTAAATGGGGCGACCAAGGGATGATCGATTTAGAACCATGAGACTACTTGTAATTAGTACCATCACGCGGGGAACATCATGGGTCTACTTTACTTGCGAGTAGTACCACTGTGTTAGGTACACAATAGGTTCGTGATTAGTTGTTTGCTACTTGCTTTACGTCGCACCGACACAGATAGGTCTTTCGGCGACGATGGGGCAGGAAAGGCCTAGGAATGGGAAGGAAGCGGCCTTGGCCTTAATTAAGGTACATCCCCAGCATTTGCCTGGTGTGAAAATGGGAAACCACGGAAAACCACCTTTATTGGTCGCACTTAAGCGACTGCAGCTATCGAGCTCTGTCGTGATTATTAGCAACAGAATATGAATCAGGGTGGGATTAGTACCACTACATGCGGAACACCACGGGCTTACGTTGCCTGTAATTAGTTCCATTATGTGAGTAGCACCACGGGTCTGGGCGTTTCCTGTGATTAGTACCACTATATGAGCTACACCGCGGGTCTGCGTTGCTTATGATAAGTACCCACTATGTGAGGATTAGTACACCTATGTGAAAAACACCATAGGTTTGCTTTGCCTGTAAGGGGCGCCGAAATGTGAGGAACATCATAGGTCTGCGGTACATGCGCGTATTATATCGCCTGTGGGTAGTACCATAATGTGTGGAATACCGCGAGTCTATGCTACTTTTGATTCGTACCGCAATATGACAAATACCATGGTTCTTTTTTTTTTTTTTTTTGCTAGGGGCTTTACGTCGCACCGACACAGATAGGTCTTATGGCGACGATGTGATAGGAAAGGCCTAGGAGTTGGGAGGAAGCGGCCGTGGCCTTAATTAAGGTACAGCCCCAGCATTTGCCTGGTGTGAAAATGGGAAACCACGGAAAACCATCTTCAGGGCTGCCGATAGTGGGATTCGAACCTACTATCTCCCGGATGCAAGCTCACAGCCGCGCGCCTCTACGCGCACGGCCAACTCGCCCGGTAATACCATGGTTCTACTTTACTAGCGATAAGTACAATTATGAGGGGCCGATGACCTGGATTTTGGACCCCTTTTGACAACAAGCATCATCGATTCAAAATTGTGCTTTAGAAGCAGTCCCTGGTCAGTAATACTGTTGTTTTACGATAGTTTCTGGGAATGTGGGGCATTGCGGGTCGGATCCACTGATTTTCTAAATTCATATTAACCCGTTCATTCTTCATCATCACGTTTTCAATTCTGGTCAGTGGATTATTTTAAACTTTAAAATTGTCATTACATTTCGTACCATTAGCGGCCGATGACCTAGATGTTAGGCCCCTTTAAAGAACAAGCATCATCATCATCATCATCATCAGTACATTATAACATACCTTTAAAAATAATTATTAAACAGGGAATAAAAATACACACCATTAAAAAATTTGACGTTTCATTCTTGAAAGATTCGGGAGATAGTAGGTTCGAACCCTACTGTCGGCAGCCCTGAAAATGGTTTTCCGTGGTTTCCCATTTTCACACCAGGCAAATGCTGGGGCTGTACCTTAATTAAGGCCACGGCCGCTTCCTTCCCACTCTTAGCCCTTTCCTGTCCCATCGTCGCCATAAGATCTATCTGTGTCGGTGCGACGTAAAGCAAAAAAAAAAAAAATAACAACCCTTGAAAGAACATCATCAGATTCTATCAAGTCACACTCAAATATTTATGTTTATTTCTGTTTAATACTTAGGAACATGAAAACTAGCACTTATCTTAATAATGTCCTCCTTTGTCTCTACTCCAGCATTTACTGCGAGGTTTTGGAAAAACGGTTGCTCTGTCATTTACGTGGGTCCAGAATGGCTTCAGTCCGTTGACCTACGTTCGCTACGTCACGCCCCCCTCCTTGTCTACGTCAGTGACACGCTGTGTTTTATTACTTTTTAATAATGTGCTTTTTATATGTATGTTGTAGCATAATATTTATATTTAACTTGTGTGTTCGACAGACTGGAAAACTATTAAGTTACATTTAAACTGAGTTGACATTGGAAAGAATGGCTTCCTTCTTAACAAATAACTTATATATAATCATAAAAGGAAGTGTTTGTCTGTGTGTCTGTCTTTACGCGATACCTAGCAAAATCTACAGCACGCAGATATCTGAAATTTTGAACATAGGTAGATGGAAAGGGGTCCGAATGCACCTCGAAGCCGGGATTGTCATTTTCGCTTTCGTTGGAGAGTTATGAACGAAAAACCATCGGAAAACGTGCATTGGGATATGACAATCCAACGTGCTGTCACCAAGATTAAATGCATAGAGTCGCTGTCGCTAGGCAACGTACATAAGATGGGCAGAGAACACAATATTCAAAGAGCCATTTTACGTCCAGGGCGTAGGAAACCGTTTTTGGTCTTATATGATGTGAGGGCATATGACTCTGTTGATGCTCTGCAATGTACACGGCTCTGAAACTGATGACGAATATCATTGAAGCCACCATCATTACTGAGCATGCTGCGGACGAAGTAGTATTCCTCGGACTGTAAGTCCATTGAGTAGGAAGCCATTTTCGGTCCGCGACACGAGGAGCCATCAGCCCGTGATATTCGGAAGTGTTTGGGTTTATGTGTGCGAAGCACAGTCAAATCTACGGCACACAGAGATCTGAAATTCTGACATAGGACAATCTCTTAAATTTGTAGGACTTCGAAAACGGTGCTTTTGCCATTGTCAACTG
This sequence comes from Anabrus simplex, assembly GCF_040414725.1. Lineage (NCBI taxonomy): Eukaryota > Metazoa > Arthropoda > Insecta > Orthoptera > Tettigoniidae > Anabrus > Anabrus simplex. Next base: position 83,769,855 of record NC_090269.1, read on the forward strand.
CACGTGGATTTTTCAAGAGTTCGAAAGGCAAACACAACACAGTATACATCTTACCTCCAAACGGAAGGCCATTAATATAGTTTATTCCTAAGCTCTGTAAGGAAACAATATATTTTGTATTATATAACATGGACTTTTACATGGTTTTAATATTATTTGTACCATCCATCAACCCGGTATCTTAAGCATTGAAAGTAAGAACATAATATAAATAAAATAATGTATTTCATGCAATTTACGTCAGAACGATGTGAGTTAATTTTTTAAAATTTCCTTTAAATAAATAGTTTAGAAACATCTAACGGTTGAATTAATAAACGCGGGCAAAGCCGCGGGCACATGCTAGTGTTTGTATATTATTATTTTTAGTGGACGCCAGAAATTATTCCATTGTTGGGATTATCAGGCTGTAGTTCGAGATAGTTCCGGACAGTTCTATACAGGCCGAACAGGCTAAAATTTTAATTTTACCAACGGTTTGTTGTTGTTAATAATACACACTCATAATGAGGAAATCATAAATATTAAAAGTCCGGCGACGAATGCATTCTAATATGTGAAGTCTTGCGTGTAATTTTATCATGATACCGTTAAATTGGCTCGGCACACCATCGGAGTTCACGAATCACGAAATGGGAAATACTAATGGGTACCCAAAAATTTACAGGAAAAACATTGCCGTGGGCGAAGTTTGTGTAGTATGCATTCCTGCCGCTAGGCGTCTATAGCGTATCTCATTGCCAGTTCAGTGCCGCCTGTGTTGACCTGGCTTGTTCTGTTAATCTGCAATGATTGTTTTTGCTAGTGCTGATTTGTTCTTGTTTCGTATTTTATGATGTCAAGTTTAAGTGAAACCTTTTATTGGGAAGTTTTAAGAAGATTGAACAACAGTGTTTGTCAAAGAACACCCGATTTTTGGCAGACAGCAGACTGGTTCGTCCACCACGACAACGCACCTGCACACACAGTCATCTCCTTTAGACAGTTTTTGCCTAAAACTGGCATGGTTCCGCTGCCCCACGTCTGACCTGGCTCCGTGCGACTTAAAAAATATTAGAAGTTAATAAATATAATATAATTTCCTCGCATGAAAAAGGGGATGAAAGAACACCGACCTGACAACATTGAAGAGGTCATGGAAAAAATGAGGGAGAACCTGTCAGCCATTTCTAAATATGACTATAAAAATGTTTCGAACAGTGGAAGCACCGGTGGGACAAATGTATTAGTTGTAATGAAGTGTATTTTGAAGGAGATAAGTTGTTTTGTAAAAAAAAAAAAGTGAAAATATATAGCTTTTAGGAAATCATTCCGGTTTTTTGGGGACCCTCTAGTATTATGATGTACAGTTTTACAATGAATTACTGTCGTTATTCTGTACATTCCCGTCCTTAAAATAACCTGGACAACAGGAAATAACCAGGTGGTGTGGGTACATTGTGAAGGCAGTGATGTTACACTGTAGAGTAGGCCATGAAGCGTACGGTAAAGTAACTTCATTTGACAGGTTTCAAGTACTAAAAGCAATACTTTAGTGGACGAAATAATAAAGGTCCCTTAACAGTATTAAGAATATGGGAACTGAATATAGACATCATGAACGAAATCCGATAACTTTGGTGGACTAGGTAGACAGAAACGGCGTGCGACTTAACGTCGGGAATTCTGAGTAGGCCTACCTAGAGTGTAGGGTGCAACATGACGGGTCAATTAACATTGATGGCGTAGAGATTCTCAAAATATCTCAATTTAAATATCACGGATCAATTATCCAATCGGATGGTGACACGCTTCCAGATGGTCGAAGCAGAATCAACGCTGCCTGGATGAAATGGTGCCAAATCACAAGAGTACTTTTTGATAGGAGGGTGCCAATGTATCAGAAATCCAAAATTTATAGAACCCTCATTAGACCAGTGGCACTCAATGAAACGGAGTGTTGGCCAGTCATAAGGGGACACGAACAACAGCTGCGTGTCATGGAGATGAAGATGCTTCACTGGCCATGGGAGTCACCAGACTGGACCCAATCAGAAATGAGGATGTTCGGATGGCATTTGGTCTGGCTCCAATCCCTGAGAACCGTTTGCGATGGTGTGGCTACGTGCTACGCAGAAACGGTTCTTCATATTGCGAGAAGAGCATTAAACTTAAGACCTGAGGGCCGCAGTTAACTAGGGCGGCCAAAGAAGAGCTGGTTCGACACTGCGGGAAGACATGCATATGGCGAAAGTCCCTCTCGAAGATGCATAAGACCGCATCAAATAGAAAGGGAAGTGCAGAACAGCAGACCCTGCAATTAAGCGGGATAAATTCTAAGAATAAGAAGTATAAGAAGGAGGTACTTAAGAGTATTTTGTAAAAGTTTTCTAAATGATATGTGCAAAATAATCTTGTTTTAAAAGTATAAGGAAATGTCATACTGATACATTTTTCTCAGACTTGTTATAAATTTATAAGGAAACACTTTTCTTTGGAATAGCATGTGGCAACCAATTTGTTATAATGTGCTTAAGAATCTTTTAAAGTTTTGCTATCACAATTTTACCGACCTAAAACGCAAAAGGTAAAATTTTCGCACTTGCATCAATCTAAAAAGCAATTATTGTAAAGAGAATGTAATAAAAAATAAATTTACTATTCAGAATATTCTATTATTTAAATGAATACTTCAGAAATGGTCCCCTTCACACAGTGTAAGAGAGGACAGTTTTTACGTCGTAAAGAAGTAATAATATCTCTTTGTGCTAGCGGTGTAAAATTAGGGCGTAAAAATTAATATTCAATAGAGAAATATGTGGTAAATTCATGGAAAGGAAATACATTGAATTTTGAAATTGAGATGATATATGCAGTTAATTATAAAGTATAGGCATGCAATCCCTCTATATTTCAACTCGTTTCATTTTACCGTAAGTTGTATTAAAACTTCGAACGTGTTAATGCGAGCATCTAATATTACAACTTGTTAAGTGGTTTCCTGCAGTGTTGGACATGTAGGGAAAGTGTTTGATGGTAGCTGTAATCCTCTTACACTGAGTAGAAGTTTATAAACATTTTAGTTGGTTGTAAACTCCACTAGTAGACAGTAATCTGCCTGACAACAGATGAACACAGATTGTACACGAGATAATTGGCTCGACTCTATTTGATAAGATGGATGTAAGTAGTACGACACACGAGCTTAAGGAAATGGAGGGCTTCTTCCTGAACAGTACAGAGATGCTACTTTTAACTAACTTTGTTTCTATGAAGCAATGGCCAGTGATATCGACCTTTTTCTTTTGTTCGTGATTGTACTTGGGAAATCAAATCTTCCTCAACCCTTTGTTGGCGTTGGTGTTTCCTGATACATGCCCCTCGTACTATTCAGGATGTGAATGAGGACTATCAGATAACCTGTTTGTCTCTAGTCTCTGCACTGGCCTGTGTAATTTAATTTTTACCGAAAAGGAAGCATATTGTTGTTTTGGGTTATTAGATTATAGATGGTTCGATGCAGCCTCCATGCCACCCTATCTTGTGCTATCTTCTACGTAATTACAACATCCTACAATTACTCTAATCTCTTTGTCTTATTCATTTCTCTTACCTACATTTCCCTCAAAATCCAACTGAACAAATCCTGGGTGCCTTAAGATGTGTCCTATCATTCTATCGCTTCTTCTGGTCAAATTTCACCAATTCGTTCTTTTCGCACCAAATCGATTGATCATCTCTTTATTCGTTTTTGTTATTTTAGAGACATTGAACGTTTCATTGAACATCTCTCTCGGTAAATTATTCTTCCTACAGATAAATGCGGTATTTGCTCCAATGTGTCCTATGCAGTTCCGATCTTCATATTACGACCTTTTCTACTTTCCAAAACACGAATCAGGGTTTGTCTAATGTCCGCCCACGCCATCTGTCCACTGAAAGTTTGGAACATACAACTTAGTCAAACGGCTCCTTACACCCAAACTCTTTCCTGTTCAAAGGTTAGATCATTTTCATACCACTACTCTTTTGTCGGAAATCACCCAGAACAAATCGTACTGGTTTCCTTTGGATGTTTTCCAGTTATGGAATCAAGTAATCCTGGTAAGGGTCCCATACACTAGAATCATACTCTAATTGGGGTCTTAATAGGGACTTACACGCCCTCTCCTTTGTACCCTCACTGCAACTCATAAGTACCCTTATAACCATATGGAGAGATCTATAACTTGTATTTTACAATCCCGTAAATTAATTAATATCCTTTCTTATTAACAAGTAGGTAGCCGCCTCTGTGGTGTAGTGGTTAGCGTGATTAGCTGCCACCCCCGGAGGTCCGGGTTCGATTCCCGGCTCTGCCACGAAATTTGAAAAGTGGTACGAGGGCTGGAACGGGGTCCACTCAGCCTCGGGAAGTCAACTGAGTAGAGGTGGGTTCGATTCCCACCTCAGCCATCCTGGAAGTGGTTTTCCGTGGTTTCCCACTTCTCCTCCAGGCGAATGCCGGGATGGTACCTAACTTAAGGCCACGGCCGCTTCCTTCCCTCTTCCTTGCCTATCCCTTCCAATCTTCCCATCCCTCCAGAAGGCCCCTGTTCAGCATAGCAGGTGAGGCCGCCTGGGCGAGGTACTGGTCATACTCCCCAGTTGTATCCCCCGACCAAGAGTCTGAAGCTCCAGGACACTGCCCTTGAGGCGGTAGAGGTGGGATCCCTCGCTAAGTCCGAGGGAAAAACCGAACCTGGAGGGTAAACAGATGATGATGATGATGATGATGATGATTAACAAGTAGGTACTTGCAGTGATGTCCGCCTTCGACGTGTAACGATTAGTGTTATTAGCTGCCGTCCGCAGGGGCCCGGGTACAATTTCTTGCAGTGCCAGAATTTTAAGAATGGAAGAGGGCTGGTGGGTGGTTAAAATGGTACGTGCAGTTAACCTCCATCGGAGGTGTGCCTGAAGAGAGCTGCGCCTACTCGGGGAAAGGACACGACTTTACTTGCAGTAATCCCCTAGAGGTACTTTCACTCCATCAGCGCGGTAATTAACACTCAGACGACTCCTCCTTTGGCGGTAAAACTTAAAAGGTGACCTTTTATCCCGTTTAACCACCATACCATTTTCTGGTGCCCATCTCGCTACATTATCGAGGTCTTTATGCAGTCGTTGACAGTCATGTAACTTATTTTATTGCTCTATACAATATGTTGTTGTTGTTGTTGTTTGAGTCATCAGTCCATAGACTGGTTTGATGCAGCCGTCCATTCCACCCTATCACGTTATCCCGTCCAGGGACGAACGCAGAGAGGGATATCACCTCTACCGCCTCGGTAGCAGTATCCTGGAGAGTGAAACATTGGGTCGGCTATACAACTGGGGAGTAAGACCAGCACCTCGTTCATGCGGCCTCACCTGCTATTCTGACAGGGGTCTTGTTGGGGGATGGGAAGATTGGAAGGGATAGAGACAAGGAAGAGGGAAGGAAGCGGCCGTGGCCTGAAGTAAGGTACTATCCAGGCATTTGCCTGGAGGAGAAGTGGGAAACCACGTAAAAGCACTTCGAGGATGGATGTGTGGGGGAATCGAACCCTCCTCTACTCAGGCGACCTGGCTGAATGTATTCAGTCCTCGTATCACTTTTCAAATTTCGTCGCAGAGCCGAGAATCGAACCCGGGCCTCCGGGGGTGGCAACTAATCACACTAACCACTACACCACAGAGACAATAGCATCTACCGCTTGAAACTTGTCAGTTAAAAGGAAAGGCAAAACTTACTTTTCTTTCCATCTGTTATAAGATATATTTGTGCAACAAATCTATTACCGTAAAGGGAAAGTTCAATTCTATGAACTTATAGGCCTATTCCTCAAATTTATTTTCTTAAGCATTATGGCAGTCCACATCAACTGATAGAACTAACTCTACTTTTAAAATATTGCTTCTAACAACACAAACTCAGTCTACAAAAATATCTTCCAGTCTGGAATCTACACAAGAAAATAACTAGCAGTTTCCCGCTGGCTCCGCCCGCAATGCACAAAGTATGGTGTTGTTCGTTACTATCCTCACGGATGTATTTGCAAAGTTCCGACTTAATGAAATAAAGCACATGATCTGCTGCGGTAATAGAATGTAATATTGTGTCAAGAAAACACTTGAAAATACAATACACAAAGAAATTGAATTAAACGTTCCTTGGAACAATACTACGCGCCGAAATATTAAAAAGTCCTTCAAATATCTTTTTCATGGAGACAAATGTACTCATAACTATTCTCATAATCTACCAATGTAAGTAGTTATTACCTCAAAAGAAAGCGCTTGATCCACTGAGCGTTTTTAGACCAAAACGAACTGCGTACCTCAATTGGAACGAAAGATATGATTGGTTCAATGAGAAAAAATGTTGAAGAAATGAGACGTCAAATTTAATGTGCACTCATAACTTTGCTCAGAATGAACCAATTTGAATAGTTAAGAGCTGCAATGAAAGAACCTGATCCACTGAGTGTTCTTAGGCCAAAACGAACTCCGTTCCTCAATTATAACTAAAAAATATGATTGCTTCAAATATACAAAAAATTGAAAAAAATGAAATCATTTGAGGAAGGTGGAAGTTAAGTGATTTATAGTACCTGATGACAAATTTATGCATGAATACCTTCAAGTTAAAATATAAATGAAGGAAATCGACCGGATAGAATGGCCGGACTGACTGACTTTAGTTTTCATAAATTTCTTAAATATAGACTATAAATAACTGGGCGACAATAATTATGCTTTTGTGGAGATCAATACAGTAATTCTCTGTTTGAAAAATACTGTGTTTAGAGGACAATGCTATCTGACAATGGACTTAATTCCACCACACTGTTCCATACCGAGATCCCACGGGAATTAACTTACACCAATGTGGAGCTAAAGGCTTCCTTGTACTCGCGTCTTAGGAGAACAAACAGAATCAAGTGGCATTCACTACCATTTGGCTCTATGAAGTGGTGGGGTTACTACTTTTTGAGATTAGGAAACTTCGTACCGTACTTGAAGTTCTTTGGATTTATTACTCACGGCATGTAATAGACTACAGTTAGAAGTAACAGAATCACTAAACTGAACTAAAACTAACCCTAGGACACTACTGCCCATGAACGGCAGCGACCGATGCTCACCCGAAGGCCTGCAGTTTATGAGATGCCATGTGGTCAGCACGACGAATCCTCTCGCTTGTTTTTCTTGGCTTTCTAGGCCGGGGCCGCTATCTCATCGTCAGATATCTCCTCAATTCTAATCACGTAGATTATGTGGGCCTCGAACCAGCCCTCAGATCCACGTAAAAACTTCTGACTTGGTCTGTAATCGAACCCGAGGCCTCCGGGTAAGAGGCAGGCACGTTACCACTACACCACGGGGCCGGTTAACAGAATCACCAATAAAAACATTGGAGTTAAGCTTCTTTCGCTCTGGGTTACAGATTTATTTGACACCTCATTCTTAAACACTTCATTTATCTATTACCTATATTACAGAGGGAAATATTGCAAGCGTATGATGAAAATACTAATCTTAACCAGAAGCAACTCACTGATCATCTACGTTTAGAACGATTTTAAAGAATCGTGATTCAATCACAGCTGTATGACATCCTCCTGACGAATTCCAGTGAATATGCAAGTAACTATGAAAAATATTAACTGTGATAAATAAATTGTGGTGAATTCACGGGATCACACTGGAGCTCGTGTCCACAATCTAAAATAAGAGGAAAATACAGTGTATATTTGCAGAAAGAAATCAAGTGGTTCCAAGGCATTTGCACCCACCCTATACATCACTAGTCATATACAGTAGGTATCTGCGCTGTATAACTTAAAGTATACCCAAGCCGCAGGGTACGCTGTTTTAATAAAATTCACTGGCCACATTCCTTGTTTATTCGCAATGTTTGTTTTCCTGTATTGTTGTCCATAGTTTACGCTGGATCTATTTGATCAAGTGGTCGCTTGTTTATTCACTAACACTTTTAAATATTCTTTTTTTAAAATAGACCTCAATTAAATGAATGGTCACTGCAGACTTTTTAAAATAAAAATATCGCCGCACTGTGCTGTAACAAAGTGGTTTTGTATTAAATTTTGTGAGCTGCACAGCTTTATAAAGTACAGAGTAAACCACCTCCGCACCGAAGTATTACACACATTTAGTGACACACGCGCTAATGTTTGTGGAAATACTAGTCTGTTACAACTGGGTTTTTGTTGCTTTTACAAATTATATAGAGTGAGTGCTTATCTTCCACAGTCAACTATCCTACCCTTGTATAAAATAAGATACATATATTTTCTGTGTATAAAAATGAAGTGACATCTGTCTTCCTTACGAAACAACATCACAGAATTTTGTGAGATTCAGTGGACTGAGATGACTAACTAGGTTTCGTTACAAAATATTGACCTGATAATGTACTATTTGTGTAATTATTAGTTTTAAATCACGTAGTAATTGAAAGTAGGATAGTGTCTGCATATTTCTCTCTTAATCACGGTTAAACCACTGTACCAGTTGACAGGGTGCGAAATTGCGATGGGAAAGGAAGGTCCCCCACCCCCGCCCCAAGGATTATTTTATCTCAAATGTTCCTACCCACTAAATTGCTCGGTGGTCTAAATTCAAACTTTCATTGTTGTGGAATTCGTCCTCGTGAAGAGACAAGATATTATTCTGAAGACGCAGATCAAAGTTCTCTGCGAAATGTAAAGTATTTCACCTTTTTCCTGACACGGCATAAGCCCAAAAAGCCTATAACATGTCTAAGTTTAGTTCTTGTTTCTTCTGTGACATACTTTTCCATCGTTTTAATTCAAGATTGAGACGTTTCATTGCAATGTCGATGTTACTTCGTTACGAATTGTTTATATTTCAACAGGTTCCTTCCAGTTTTTTATTTTTCTTGTTAAAATTATTTATTCTGGTTTTATTGTTCTGTTTCTTTTTTACTATTTTAGTTGAGCAATTTATTAAACGTACTTTCATATTTGCCTGATGTGTGCATTTTTCCTTTATTCAATTTTCACCGTAATATAGCGTTTTAACACGAAAAAGGAAGGCCATCTTTTCTTGTGCGGTCGAATTGCCGCAGCGGGAGCGCTTTCGGGACTTTTAGAGGCGCGAGCACTTGGAGGTTAAAGAGCTCTTTGTGAAGATGCTCACACGTAATACGGTGTAGTAGGGATAATACTTCAACTCTAGTGGTCACAGTCCCAAACGTTTTCACGTAAGAGCCCTTCTGACTACGAAAGTATTCTCATACTTCTATACAAGTCTCATTTATTTATTTATTTATTAATGTCTTTCTGTACATGGCGGGGCTCAGGCTATGAAGCCTGCTATTATGCCAAACCATATAATTATGCACCTGCATAAACATAATATACTGAACATTATAACTACTTAAAAATAAGTTAATTATAATTTAAAGTTAATGTGAAATGTAATTTGTATGAAATGTAAAGCATCATAAAAATCATTTTAACATTTTAAAATTAATTTATAATATTTACTATTATTAAAGCTATATCTCGAAAAATATAAACTATAATGTTTCTAACCTTACATTGACATTTTATTCATTTAACTTAATAATCTAAAATTTAAGGGTACTTCTAAGAGTAAATCAATCTGAGTGTAGGTAAAATTTCCAGCACATTCTTCTGAATAGCTTGAGGTTGCTTATGTCTCTAATTTCAGCCGGGAGAGAATTCCAGGAACGTATGGTCCCCGGTACAAATGACAGGTTTATTCCATCGTGTCCAGTAGACTTTGATTTTATGTCATTAAGAGCGCTCTTTACATCACCTGGAGTCACGTGAGAGAAGTAGAATGTTTCACCACCATGCTTTCCCTCTGAAAATATTCTGTCAATAGTGGCTCTCTTGGTATTTCCGTTCGTCTGGACGTTTCTTGAGCTAAAATACTCATTCAGATCATCCAAAGGTACATTACAGTTACTGTCCTTTGTCTTCGTTTTACTTAGACCCATATCTCGGAGAGTCTTCCATGCAACAGCAGAGTCATGTGTATTTAAAATTTCGTACGAGTAGCGTATTTTAGCGTTTCATATCATCTGCGTGGTTTTATTTCGAAGTTTTTTATAATTCTCAAAATTTTCCTGCGCTGGATGTTTCACATAGTAGCTATAGGCTGAGTCCCTATCTTTCATTTTATCACGAATTTCTTGATTGAGCCACGGGTTAGAGGGTCGCTTTACTCGAGCAGTACGTAATGGGGCATGTCTGTCGTATAAAGTTAAGAGAAGTTCGTTAAAATGAGATACTTTGTCGTCAATGTCCTTTATATACTGAATTGTGTGCCATGGTGTGCTCAGAGCGTCCTCAATGAGAGCTTCGTCGTTCAAATTTTTGAAATCCCTGTATTTGATTATCTTAGGCCTGTATTTTGGACATTTTAAAGAGTATGCAGCGTAAATCATGTCATGGCGGGAAAGGCCTGGCACAGGCATCTGTCCATGGGTCAATATACGGTCATTATTGTTTGCAATGATTAGGTCGAGGAGTGTGTGCGAGGTTGCAACATGGTGTGTGGGTTGCAAGGGCAGAATTGTCATATTAATTGATTCAAACATGCATGTTAGTCGCCTAGTCTCAGTGGTTTCATTTTTCAGGTCAGTGTTGAAGTCTCCCATTAAAATCATATCTTCATACCTGAATATTAAATCCTGTAGCGCTTCTTCTAAATCTGTGATGTTTCCAGTCTTCGGTGGGCGGTACACTACACCGAGTAAACACTTCGTACCACGAATTTCAATTTCTACAAACAAGAACTCCGCTCTGTGAGAGTATTCACTTGGCGATTTAAATATTACCTTGTATTTCAAATCATCGCGTATAAATATTCCGACTCCGCCTCCAGGCTTTCCCTCTCTGTCGTTCCTAATTAAAGTGTATCCACTCATTTTAACCAGCGCTGAAGGTATAGATTGACGCAGCCATGACTCTGAAATCATTATAGCATGCAGATTACAGGTTGAAAATATTTCGGAGAATTCTGAGAAATGTGGGACAATGCTCTGTGTATTGACATGTGCTATTTGTAGAGAAGTAGGGTAGGGCGCAAGAATGTCTTTGAGACGGTTAGCGGTATTCTGCGAGGGGGCTGGCACGACGGGGTAATGACCTGCCTGGGACAGTGGTGAAAGGAGGTTGAAATTAGAGACATTTGTTTCCTGGTTGCTAAATGTTGCCAACTTGAAAGTTAAATGATGACAACTGATAGTAAGAAGTACCTACTACAACTATAAGATTATCACCTAATCAAAACTACAACTATGTGGAAAATTAACTTAAGTGAACTAAAATAACTATGGCGGTCCTTATATTACACAGAGTCTGCTCGTGACTAGCGAATACTGTTCAAATCTGAACGATTAGTTATGGCTATTTTACGGTTCCCTTGTTTTACGTATATGATCCCATCTCTAGACCATACTTTCTGGACGGTAAATTTTGCGACAGCGTCCTGAAGAAGTCGGAGTCTTGCTGGAGTTAGCTCCTCGCGGATGGTTTTATTCGTGCCCTTAAGTTTCTTTTTGTTCGTGAACATAGCGTTCCTCTTACGGTATGACACAAACTTGACGATTATAGGTCGCGGACGCCCATTCTGGTTTTTCCCAACCCTGTGAGACCTATCAATGTCATCCACAGAAAGACTGATCCCGATTTCTTTCGCAATGTCAAGAACTAAATTGTCAGTGTTCTCGTCCGCAGTTTCCGGTATACCGAACACACGTAGGCACTGCCTTCTCTGATACTGTTCTAAACAGTCAGTTTTATCCTGCAGTTGAGTTTTTAAATCACTGATTGTTTTGTCCCGCTCCTCTAGAGCCCTCCTAAGTTCTTCAATTACACTCGTATTAAAATTGATAGTTTCTTTTAATTGGTCAACAACTGACTTTGTTACCTGGTCTTGGATAAGGTTGGCAAGCGTGCCAAGTGTCTCCTTGCTGCTCAGCGCTTCCTGTACGGCCTGCTTAACTATGGCTTCCATTGGCACTTGCTTCACCTTGCGTGGCATTATTAATTTATTGGATTTCTTGCCTTTTACTTTCACCAATCACTTCACTAACACTCACTCAGAACCACTGCACTGGTAGAGATAATGTTATACACTCTGAGCTGCCACACTACGAATATTCACCTGCTAAATCCACGTTCGCCACGAGCCTCGTATTCTGCGTCTATGCACTGTCCGCCATGTTCCTTGTTCATTGTCTCAGAACTTTATCAAAGATTATCAGGAATTTCTTATACAGTGTACTTTGTATATCATAATGTTCAGAGTGTTATAAAAGGACTATTAAAATATCCGTAACCGCGCAATAAAAGGTACAGAGATAAAATTGGGAAATGAAACAGTACAGGAAGTGTCTGAATGTACATAGTTAGGAAATAAAATGACGAGTGATGAGAAACGTTTTGGGGATATTGAGTAGGAGTGCTCAAGCTAAGAACGCTTTTAATAACAAGAATAACCTATTTACAGCAAAAACCATTATTCTTAACGTGAGGATACAACTGTTGAAGTCCTATCTATGGAGTATTGCTTTGTATGGAAGTGAAACTTGGACATTAGGAGAAAGGGAAGAAAGAGGCTACTTGCATTTGAAGCTTGGTGTTATAGGAGATTACTAAAAATTATTTGGAGAGAAAGGGTCACTGATGAAGAGGTGTTTAGAAGAGCAGGAGAGAGAAGATGTTTTATGATACAAACTAGCAAATGTACCCGTGAATCTATACAGTATTCCACGCTGTATACGGATTTCTACGTAAAATGTTGTACACGCAGTGATTAAAATCGTATTAAATTGCATGTCTCTCAGAGTTATCCGAGAAACACCACTATGTTGTCTGCAATATACGGTGCGCGTTGGGAAGTTTTGATGAAAATGGCAGGCCACGTTTCCTACTGCAATTCACAATCGATTGGGGGTTTTCTACTATAACGGTATGCTCACTCGCCTACTGCCATACAATGGAAATGTGGAGTTTTCATTATAATGAGAGGTCTCTTTTCCTAATCCCAGTCAGAATCGAGTTGAGAGGTTTTGATTATAATCGAGAAATGCAGCTCTATTTAAATCTAAGAACGAAGTGGATGAATTGTAAAAATGATATGTCCCTCACTAAATTGTGATGATATGAGTTACGCATGTAAGAAAGCGGTAAAAGAGGAAAAATTTAGGCGCAGAGATTTATAGATAAGAGGATGACTTACAGTACTACTACTTAAGCCTAAAGCGGCAAGGCACAGGCCAAACCTGAAAGGAGAGAACGCAAGTAGAAGAGAAATACATTAATATTTATTGCCAATATTATAAAGCACATTACGGTGCGAAATAATGGCCTACAGTCCGTAGTACTGTTGAAATATGAGCAGCCTCCTTTAGTGCTATTCGAAGGCGATTGTAACCCTCAACGGTATTCCGAAAATACCCCGCAGAATGGCAGCTTGACGTCTCTGTTCTCTTCTACCAAACGAACAACGAAGAAATTGCAGGAATAATGACGAAAATTGCACTATGTTACTTCACTGCTGGTAAGCAGCCCGGGATGTTGCCGGTAGGTTCGTTGTCGGTCTCTCAATGCAGAGCATGAAAGCCGCAGAAAATAATAATTTTCTCCGAAATTATGTACATAACAAACGTTGTTTAAAATGAAGGAATGTTTCACCTGTAGTCCACGTATTTTTCAGAAATTCATTAGTATAAAAGAAAATTGAAGAAAATTGTTCTGGTTTTCCTATAAACCCCCAGTTTATTCAATGATTTTTAAATCATCCCTTAGATGAGTGTCCTCTAAATATGAAGTTGGTCGATATCTATCCAGCCGTTTCGCCGTGATGGTGGAACAGACAGACAAACAGACAAAGAGACACAAAAGCTAAAAACCACTGATACGGTCTTGAGCTGACCTAAAATGAATAAATATCTGAAAAATTGGCTAAATAAACGAAATTACAGACAGCGGAACATCCACATCTTTATTGATATAAATAAAACATACTGCGGGTTCATCGAATAGGCCATAAACTTAGACATGTTGAGTCATTGAAGAAAATAATACAGGGTTCCATAGACGGAAAAATTATAGAGGACGGCCAAGATTAAAGGTAAGGTAAGGGTTGTTCTGCCCCAAGGCAGGTCCGAACCTCCGCAGAGGTGTTCCTGAGCCGGAGTTTGCGTGCGGTAGGGTGGCCAGTTCCTTTCCGCTCCTCCATTCCCTTACCCCCCACCAACAGCGCGCGGCAACCCATCCAACTCCTGACCACGCCCAATGTTGCTTAACTTCGGAGATCTCACGGGATCCGGTGTTTCAACACGGCTACGGCCGTTGGCAAGACTAAAGTACTTAACGCAAATATTAGATGACATGAGATGTGATTTCTACTACGAACTGAAAATGAAAGCAGAGAAACGTGAAGAATGTAGAGCTGCTGCCAACCAGCCTCATGGCTGATGACGGGAGAGAGAGAGAGAGAGAACGAGAGAGAGAGAGAGAGAGAGAGAGAACGAGAGAGAGAGAGAGAGAGAGGAAATCACTTGATTGAAAGGACTACGAACACGTATGCCATTGACCCGGCATCCTTTTCTGACACAGTATCATCATGCAAGTATCCTGTGGTATATTGGCAAGGATCACCTAGAGAATGGAATGACGCTTTGTTTAGCGACGAGAGCAGTTTCTGCCTTCATGCAAGTGATGACCTTTTACGTGTGCATCATATTGCAGTGCGTATTCACCCTCTATATCTTCTTATTTATCTGTTCACCCTCTAGGGTCGGTTTTTTCCTCGGACTCAGGGAGGGATCCCACCTCTACCGCCTCAAGGGCAGTGTCCTGGAGCTTCAGACTCTGGGTAGGGGATACAACTGGGGAGTATAACCAGTACCTCGCCCAGGCGGTCTCACCTGCTATGCTGAATAGGGTCTTTGGTGTGTATAGAGAGATTGGAATGGATAGACAAGGAAGAGGGAAGGAAGCGGCCGTGCCCTTAAGTTAGGTACCATCTCGGCATTTTCCTGGAGGAAAAATGGTAAACCACGGAAAACCAATTCCAGGGTGGCTGAGGTGGGAATCGAACCCACCTCTACTCAGTTGACCTCCCGAGTCTGAGTGGATTCCATTCCAGCCCTCGTACCCGGACCTCCGGGGGTTGCAGCTAATCACAATAAGCACTACACCACAGAGGCGGACGTATTCACCCTCTATATACTGCCCCAAATCCTAGAATCATGATTTGGGGAATAAGCTGGAATTCCCATTGAAAGTAGTGTTGGGGGAGGGTTCATTAAATAGCGCTCGTTGCATTCAGGACTTTGTTAGGTCCCTTCTGTTGGCACTGCTGCAGCAGGAGTTGTTCCAACAAGAACACATACTCCTGCTCGGAAAGGATGTACTCTTCATGGTGTTCGACAACTGTTTTAGCCAACATGATTCCCATACATCCCTCCTTTACAATACGTTTGAGAAATGTGGCCTACTCGGACGACGTTTAACCCAGTCTGTACGGCCAGCTCAATTGTGACGGCAGTTGTAAGTGGCTTCGGATACAATGCAACAGGATGACATTCGTCGCCTATACTATCGTCTACATGCGAAAATACAAGCCTGTGTGGCCCCGATAGGTTACACTGTATATTAACGTGGCGCGTCAGTATACCTTCAGTACTCGGCATCTATTGCCTGGTTTAGTCTATGCATATCATCAAACTCTAGCGAGTCAAAACCTGGCACGCGGAGCCAAAGCCAAATATTTCTTGAGCTCACGAACTGCGTGGTGCGTAGTGAGGCGAAGGGGACTAGGTACATTGTTCGTTTTCATATTGGGAAACGAGATGAAAAGGTACTTTTGCCTGTACCGTAACTCCTTAATAACTGCCAACGCCTGGGGAATGGAACCGGTGTTTGATTGTGGTTCGTCGCATCTGAGTTGATGGTCTCGGAACAGCTTCGGACTGTTTTCGTAGTATCTGAGTTGAAGGTCTTGGAACAGCTTCTGCCACTCTGTTCTTAACGATGAAACAATTAAACTACAACATGAAAGTGAAAAGGAACTGCAGTAATTGTACACTGAAAATAGCAGGCACTAAAGAAAATGCGAATGTCTGGATGTGGTGAAAATGGTTTCAATTTCTCCACTGTACGTTTGCATAGCCTTCTCGACTTCGACAGTTTGCAGGCTAGGGATTCCAGAGAATGGTGTTTGCTTTTAAGAAAAGGATATCGTGTAGTCCTTGAATGTTTTGACGTAGGATACGCCTTTCTTTTCGTTCATGAACCGAGCCCCGAGCAAAATATCAAATGTCACAGGGGAATCCATAGTAAGTCCATCTTCATAACTTTTTAACTGTCAGTGATATCTAAAGGTTTAATATACGGTTAGAAGTGTGAAGGATGAAAATATAATTTTAAATTAGTTTCATTAATCGGCGGTGTCATGGTGAGAGGTGATAGTTTCCCCAGTTTGTACATTGTTGAGAGACAGTAAAATTAGTATACCTCGTGACTCCGTGGAGCTAGAATGTTATAAGTGATATCGCTCATATCACAGTCCGGAATATACCGCTTAGTAATAAATGCTCATTTACTCGATCCCAAAACTTCCCAGCCCCAGAAATGTAACATTTTCGTAACATTGTTCTTTTGTCTGAAATCGTCCAGAACAAACCGTGTTCTTTCCATTAGATCTTTCCACATTCTCGAATCAAAGAATAATGTCGTATTTTGTCTCGTGAAATGCTTCTATCACGTTTTGTATTGATGAAATAAATCGTGTTGTAGCCTAATGCATTTCTGTTTGAAAGAGTGTAGTATTTATGGAAGTGTTGAAATAGCAATACCGTGAAATAATGAAGTGTTAGACAGTGAGTATGAGATTGATTATGTCACCTCACTAGATATCTATCAGTCGCAAATATATTTTAATAATCAGTCATCGTTTAAAGCAATCGCCATATCATCTATAAAGTCATTGGCAAATATGCATTAGTGTCCAAAAATTAAGCATAAGTTGCAAATAACCAGGACAATAGGAAATAGACCGTAAAACGCACGACATATGCACCTACCAACCTTACGTGTTCGCTCTGTATAGGAAATAAGTGTTTCCAGCTTTGACTGGCGGCGTAACCGCAAGGTAAACACAGCCAGTGCCTGTGCCCCATATTTCCTCAGTCTTGTTTGCACTGTTATACTGTGTGGAGTGTAGTCTCGTGGTGAACGTGAAAACATAATGGCACAACGACTCCATTTGGATCCCGTTTTGCACGGTAGAATACTCGGCCGCCTGGAAGTAGGCCAGACACAGACCGAAGTCGCAGTATCCATGAATGTGCTATAAAGTGTCATTTCCAAGCTTTGGAGACAATTTCGGGACACAGGAGATCTTAGTCGTAGGCCAGTACCAGGTCGACCAAGGGTAACCAGCCCACACCAGGACCGATATATGGCCTTAACCGCCCGACGAAATCGGAGTGCACCTGCAAGAGAATTTTCGGCGGAGCTTGCAGCCATCTCAGGGGTTGCCGTTTCCCGGCAAATCGTGTATCGGAGGCTCAGAACATCAGGGCTGTTTGCCCGACGTCCAGCGGTATGCATCCTGCTCATTCCAGCACAGAGACGGGCCCGTTTACTGTTGACCTGTCAACATTGAAACTGGATCGTGAAAGAATGGCGGCATGTGCTCTTCACAGATGAATCCCGCTTCAGTTTGCAGAACGATTCCCGTCGCACATGAACCTGGAGAGGACCGGGTAGCCGATACAACCACAGGGACATCGTGGAACGGGACCAGTATGATGGTGGTGGAGTCATGGTATGGGGTGGCATCATGTTCAATGGCCGTACGGAGCTGCACATCTTCATGGGTCGTCCGACGAACACTGTCAACGCTGATAGATACAGAGATGAGGTACTGAGACCACATGTTTGACTGTTCAGAGGTGCAGTTGGTACAGAATTCCTGTTAATGGACGACAATGCCCGACCGCACCGCGCTGCTCTGGTGGATGAATTTCTGGCTGGGGCGCATGGACTGGCTAGCGAGGTCTGCGGATCTGAATCCTAAAGAACATGCCTGGGATGCATTGGGGAGGCGAATTGCATCCCTTTAGCCTCCATCAAAAACCTTTCAAGACCTTCGCATTGCCATTTCAGAGGAATGGGATCGACTGCCACAAGAGCTCTTGGACCATCTGTTAGAGAGCATGCCACGTCGCTGCGAAGCATGTGTGGCCGTTAGGGGTAACCATATACCCTGTTAACAGCATATTTTGTTGTAGAAGGCATTGCCAAGTTTTGTTAGTTGTTGTCAAGGATGTACCTTAGCTAAAAGAACCTTTCTGACACATTTTTGGACAAGTGTTGTGACATGTGGTGTGTGATTCAGCTTCCGTTTGTTCAGCAATCCGTCTTACATTCCTATCAGGCGGTATGACCTCGGTTAATGATTATGCTTAAAGTTTTGACACTAGTGTATATGTAGTATTTGAGGTAAATTAATTTTTCATTAAATTACCTATCAGTTAAATTACATTTCAACACAAATAGTGTACATGACACGTATCTACGACATTTGTTTGGTGTCTTATATTATAGTTGCAGTAGATTGAGAGCTATGTCTTCCAAGTTCCTAGTAGTCTATAATTTCCGTCTGATGACCACAAAACAATCCTCGACATTAACATCTTTAGGCGTTTAACACCTTTCAGAAATTTGCAACTATCCAATATATAATTTGACGACGTTATAAAGGGACATAGTATCGTATTAGTTGTTTTGTGTGTATAACTGTTTAAGGCTCCTTCTCTTCCAACATATTCCGGTATTAAAATCAAGTAACAGCTTAATATTAAAAATATACTTGGAGATGTACGTACAAAGTATTTCAAATGTGGCGGAGATGATCTCCATATTGTTAGTTATTGGTTTTGGGCTTTGCACACGACCATCAGTGATATTTACCTCAATTTTCACTGTATCGAAAGAAGTGCTGGAAACATTTTGGCGGTAGGCTGTCACTATTGTAACGGCCGTAGAGTTTTGATGGTTTCTTATATTTAATTATTACATTACTTATTCTATACAACTGACCACGATGTATTCACAATGACAGCTAACCACCAACTGAGGACGCGTCACGCGAGTGTGACGTCACATATTTAGCACAAAAAAGTTGCCTTAATTTGAAGCGCTATTTCATGAAGACTGCGTTTCATTGTTTTAATTTTTTATTAGCAACCGGTAGCCTCGTCCTTTATCTCTCAATTAGGATATTAAACTTCATCGTAAGTTTAATACTCCCGATAATATATGCGTTCTAACCAAACACTGAAAATGTCGTCACATTTTTCTTTCCATGTACCCGTTGTCGAGGAATGTAAGTCTACGTAAAAATAGTTTATAAATATATTTTGTCATGAGTGCCTCTCCTGTAAAATCAAACTTAAGAGAGAGACATTGAATTTAAGGTTTTCGGCACCCTTTGGAGTCTCCCACCTCATTAAACATGTACATAAGTATGTCTTACGGTTAGGGGTCATATAAAAATTTGCGTCATGAGTTTAGCGATAACAAAATTTTGATGCGATGTCACCTAGCAACCGTCCAAGCAGTAATGTGAATTATTGATGGGTGGCCATGACTGAGAGACATTACAGAAGGCTCTTTTATAAAGGACGTCTCACCTCATCATACTTCAGAGAGCTGATTATTCATTAGTGTTAGTTTCATAGGCCCCGACTCAGTTTTCCTCTTTCGATGCAGTGAATTCTACACTTGTCGATTCATAATCTCATACAGATATCTCTCGAAAACGATTCATTAGATGCGAATAACTTAATCGTTATCAGTTAGAGTTTCAGTCATTGAAAGACCTATTTAAGGTCATCTGGGTTTTCTAAAGGGAAATTTTTACACCATTTATTTGAAGAACGCATATAAGGTCATACTCGTCGTGTTTGTAAAATTAAATATCAAGTTTCTTGAAAAATCCTATACCTCTTTCCCGTGATTCTGTAAAAGTCAAACAGATAAAAATAAAACTGAACCTAACAAATGCCATTGTTTGTTCTATCCGGTGTAAAAACCAAGTTTTGGGACAGCTATTTGCACACCTAAACCCCGATGGCATGATGGCGTTACTTGTTGATGCTAGAATCCAGCCGGTAGCTCCAAGAGGTTTGTCAAGAGATTCCCTGGCTTTGAACAGTTAATGTGTGATTTGGGCGATGGCTCTGTTTGTCCAGTCGCGGTGCGGAGCTGCATTATCTAACACGAAGTGAGACAGTAGCGTGCGGTTTGCTCTGCCACTAACGAATTACACTGAGATAATCAACTACAACCAGCTCTCTCTGTTTCCTTTCTTTGTGTACGCCGGAAGTAAATGAGAACGAGACGCTCGGATACCCTCTTAGGAACACCACGAGATTACACCTAAAAGAATTACAGTGTACAGTAGTATCTTTCTGGCAACAAACAACGTTCTATTATCAAATGCAAAAGCTTAATCTTCGGATATAAAAATGAAACGAAGTCTGTCAGTCTCTCTGCCTTTAGAAACATCATGTCTAAACCAATGAGCAGGATTTCATGAACTTCTGCACAAACTTTCTCAAACGAAACTGTCACATGACTATGTTTCACTTTTTACTCGAAAAAATGTCACTCGCGGTGTAATGAATCACGTAATAGTTTAAAATCTGGTAGTGTCTATTCCTTCCCACTCAATAACACCTATACTCCAAGGACCAATTGTGGTAAAATTTCGTATGGATATATTTCCAATATTTAGTTAAAATATGAGCTATTCTCATTTTTCAATAATTAAACCTTTCAAACGGTGGGCCATGAATTCCTAGGTATACTCATGTTCATAAAACAAGAACACCTTGAAAGACTGGAGATAGGAAGTTCATATTCACTGGGCATGTGCATTTGTATGTGCTGAAGAACAGGTTCAAGGTCCACATCGATATCTTGGAGCACCACCACCGACATGTAAAATGTGCCTGCGGCTCTCGTTGTCGCCATAAACCGAAGGTAATTGATCATTGTGACTCGAAAATACGTGCAGGATGCCTCGCAGAAGTATGCGAGAACCGTACCGTCAAATGGGTGAGTTTGAAAGAGGGTGGATTATTGGCACGAGAGAACGTGATGCATCCATCCGGGAAATTGCTGCTCGTGTGCGACGAAGTGTGTCGGCAGTGTAACGGGTGTGTACAGAACGGCTCACAGAAGGCCGTAGAACACGACGAGATCGGGAAGATCGACGCCTCGTCCGAATGGCATTGCAGGACAGATCTCCGTCGTCCTCGGCTCTGGCGCAACACTGGAACAGTGTAACACATCGTACACTTATCAGGAGAGACAGCCCGTCACCGTTTATTGCGGTCTGGCTTACTGGCGCGTCGTCCAATTCTCTGCCTAACTTTGACTAATGTGCATAAAAATGCTAGACTGCAATGGTGTATGGAACGACGTCCCTGGGTACCGGAATGGCAGCAGAGAGTGTTTTCGGACGAATCCAGGTTCTATTTGTTCAAAAATGATGGCCACATTTTGGTTCGCCGGGGATTGGGGAAAGCATCACATTGACTGCATTCACACAAGACACGCAGCACCAAATGAAGGCCTTATGGTATGGGGTGCTAATGGGTACAACCACAAATCACAGTTAGTGCAAGTCCAGGGCACTGTGAATGACATCCTGCGATCCGTAGCCATACCCTTTCTGCACGACACCCCAGACGCCATACTTCAGCAGGAAAATGCGCGACCACATGTTGCTACACACACACGAGCCTTCTTGTTGTCACAGGATTTCAGGCTGTTGCCCTGGCCCGCCCGACCACCGGACTTGTCACGAAACAAAAATATATGGAATATGGTGAAAGGACGGGCGCGGCGCTGTGACCCATTGCCAACCACAAAAGATGAACTGTGGAACCATGTGAATGCAGCGTGGCTCGCTATACCACAGTACGCCATTCGCACCTTGTACGCGTCGATGCCATCACGCATGGAACAAGTTGTCGGTGCTCATGTAGGAGCCAGTGTCTACTAGGTGACTGAAATTCTAATCGTTTCTGCTGAACGTACTAATGAACATGTCCTGTGCATATGAACTCCCTATCTCTAGTCTTTCAAAATATTCTGTTTTATATGAATATGAGTGTATTTACTGAATTTAAGCGTGTTTTATATGATATAAGCCAAAATAATTGCCAAACGATGGGTCCTTTCAGAAAAGAAATCCAATGATCACTAAAAACCCATTGTCTACAAAATACATATACATTTTTTGTGACTCTAATACTTCCTCATATGACGCGTTTACGTGCTAAAAGCGCGTTTCGCAGCCTCCAAAACTAATCAGCATGTACATCAAACTGACTGACTGTTGTTACCGGCGGTGTGCTCTTTTGACGTAAGTACTGTACGTCTTGTGGCAGAGAGCTACCTGAAAGCGGTACAAAATGTATAACCCGATGTTACCTAGCAACGATTGATGGATGACCATGACTGAGAGACATACAAAACATATTTTTGATCATTTAATATTCGCAATGGAAAATTTATCACCTTCCAACATGGATATGTTTTGAGGCTGGAGGGTGGGGGTGGGGGGGTCTTTCTGTAATTACCGTAAGCAATTCAGCGTCGAATGTTTTGCGTCGACAAAATACCGACAGTGAAACCTGGCAACCAGTGTACGTCATATGAGTGGAAGAACGATGCCACGGAAGGATGTGTTTTTGGAAGATATTGATGTTGGACTTATTAGACCTATAAAGAAAGGCTGTAAGTAAAACAATTTCCAATAATTGTAACGCGAAAACATTCATTCAAATTCTGAAAATTGCGGAAGAAAGAGAAAATTGTTTACCCTATTTGTTTTCGATTTATTGGAACTCTTTATCTCCCCTGCGGTGGAGTGAAAGGATGTATTACAAGGTGAGTTTACAGTGCGGTTAGGGGCGCGAAGATTTCAACTCACATCCGGGGGATAGCGGGTTCGAACCCCATTGTCGGTAGCCCTGAATCTGAAGATAAATTTGGAATTTAAGATGTTATTGCGGAACAAATACTCATTTATAGGAAGGGGAATTACGGAGTGGAATAATTTACCAAGGGGAATGTTCGATGAATTTCCAACTTGTTTGAAAGCACTTAAGAAAAGACTTAGTAAAAATTTTTTATTTTTTTAGTTCACGACTTGCTTTACGTCGCACAGACACAGTTAGGTCTTATTGTGACGAAAGGCTTAGGAGTGGAGAGGAGGTGACCGTGGCCTTAATTAAGCCCCAGCATTTGCCTGGTGTGAAATTGGGAACCTACGGAAAACCACCTTCATGGCTGTTGACAGTGGGGTTCGAACCCACTATCTCCCGGATGCAAGCTGACAGCTGTGCTTTCCTAACCGCACGTCCAACTCGCCCAGTAGGTAAAATATTGATAGGATATCTGCCATCTGGGTTACATCCTTAAATGTAGATCAGTGGGGATATCTTTTGGAAGTTTATGAATAATTGCATTCATTAGAGTAACGACTGAGGTACATTGTAAATAAGAATGAAGTGGTTAGCTTAATACTTAGGAACAACGCAGTGATTTCAGAGGACGGAGTGTGCAACGAGTCGTACGTTTTTTAATATTTGCAAAATGATATGAAACTGGAGGGGATGCGGGAAGGAAATAGTTGAAAGCAGGGGCAATTGCAAGAAGCAAAGTTTGTCATATGCACCGGAAATGCACGCATAGAAAGATTTCAGCGACGCAAAAATTGCGAGAGGGCTAGGATTAGGGAGGTAGTGGCCGCGGCCTTAATTAAGGTACAGCCCCAACATTTTCCTGGTGTGAAAATGGGAAAACCATCTTCAGGGCTGCCGACGGGTGGACGGTAGCATTTGTATGGTCGGGGGTTGGGGAGTGGGATGGAGGGGAAGCATTCCATCCTAAGTTGTGAGTGTGATTACTTTATTTGGAACGAGGAGGGTTCTGTATCCCCATCACGAAGTCAAAACCTATAAACTCAGTTCATTCAGTAATACACAAAAAATGAGTACCGGATTAATTCCTGGAGGCAAAGATGGATGGGCATCGGAATAATCAATCTATATCACTTTGAGCGAGGATTTTAATGGTGGAAAAATTACATTCCACTTTTCCTAGGGCGTTTATGGCCTGTCGAGAGAGAGCTCAATTCATAATGAGACTGTGTCAATAAAATATGAACTAAGTCAACTGTATCTAAAAGCTAGGCAAATTAACACACTAAGAGTTTCGTTAAATTATCAAATGAATCGTCTTCGTGAAAGGAAGCTATTCATTCTTACCATGTGGTTCTCGTAATTGTTCACCATATACTACCAAAGTCAATTAGGTTGTGCTAGAGTGTACAGTATGGCGTACACTTACACAGCACTACATGGCCGCTCTGTATAGTTACTATTGGCAGCTATGCATGGCAGTCAACGTTGGTACAACTACCAAAATCGTTACTGACGGATACTGTGTGGTTGCTGCTCTTACTGTGATGATCTCCACGCTAGAATGAAACTTACGCCCACGCAGCTTTCCTTGCAGGTGGGGGATAAGAAATAAATTGCATGGTGTGAGATCATGTCAGTATGGGGGGTGGGGAAAACGGTGGCATGTTGCCTTCACAGCTCTTCTTGGACAGGCACAGAGCGATGAACGGCAGCGTTTTTGGGTAGCGCATTCCAGTTCTTTTTACGGCACATATCACTGTGACGAACTGAATGATGCAGACGCACAGGGTCTGCTTTAAGCTATACTTTTTTACAGTATCTTCTTTTTGGATGAACACCATGTGCACACTATCTAATGAGTCGGAAAACGGCCCCACTATCACTTTGCCTTTGACCTGTCTTACAGTGGTTCTCCCCGTCGTGGCGACAGTTTCTGCACTGGCCTTGGTTTCAGGCATCCCAAGATTATTCTTATAGTATCGTTGATCGTACTATTAATCTAAAGCGTTCCACACATGAGCGGCATTTTCAACGGCTGACACACACAGCGCAAGTGCAGAACTCCTCAGGATGTGCGGACTTTCTCCCCAGGTGCTGCCGATCAGCTTCTTGAGTATGCCATTGCGATCACTGACCTTCTGTTTCGTGTTCAGACATTGCTGCCTGTACGTTAGAGCGCCGTCTACTGTGACACCTAGATAAACTGGCGATTCCTAACATGTAACCCGCCTTCGCGATAGTGTCGGCGTCTGCCCATTGTACATGCCCAAACCTTTGTAGACGACTCTCGAGATGCGATCCAATTTAGTGACGCCAGCTGTCCATTTCAGCATCTTAGTCTCCATGTCAACCAGTCGACGCTCTATCTCTGTCGTAGTCGGCCAACATTTCCAACAATACAGTGCAACAGGTCGGATGATGGTACGATGTTTGTTTTTCAAGTATCTTTCATTTTCCGATCGCAAGTGACACCAGTTATTGTTCTCTCCTATCAAAACATGTAATAATAATAATAATAATAATAATAATAATAATAATAATAATAATAATTGTTCAGGGGATTCTGTGGAACGCAGAGGTGAAAGAAGGTGCGGGCATGAACGGTGGATAGAAAATAGTCAGAAGGTCAATATAAAACTTTAAAAATTGACCTAAATTTTTTCCTTATATATTTTGGGTTTCTTTTAAAAAGTTAGACTTAACAATTCAGGTACAAAAATTTAGATCATAAGCTAGGATAACAGTTTTAGAAAATCAGAACAATCAACTAATAACCAATTAGCAGCCTTGAGCTTGAAGCTCCTTAATTACGAATTTTTCAGTAGCGCTGCGGCTCCTTTCTACGAGCAGTCAAAGAGACGGATCTCTCAACTTTTACATCAGAAGGAAGAGCACCTTTGCTTTACAAATTCACATATTCCAGGACTGTCAACGGCACAACTTACATTTAACAAAATTAAACAGTCGTAGAGTTTAACAGAGGTAACAAGTACCCATTCTATATGAACTTGGATATAAATAAAAGGTTAAGTTACTGGCCAAAATCCAAAATGGTAAGGAGGCGAAATCTTGCACTCCTCGAAATTTACCAGAAATGCTTAAAACCCTACTTGGGCTTATGGCCCGACATTACAGAGGCTAAGCCTATACTACGGAGGAGACTAGATGGGGAAAAAAGTTTAAGTTACGGAATTAACAAGATATATTTTAAGGGTTACAAAATCATAGTCCCCTCAATATGAAGTTGAGAGGGAATACAAGAGGGTAACTCACTCTCTATTCCCTGATTTCGGTTAAGGTTTTTTTTCGACTTGCTTGAAATCTACATTTAAAGTTTGAAATTTACTTTTGAGAAAATGAAAGTTACATTGCTAAAGGTGGAACCTTCCCCTCGAGCTATCTTTGAAAGACTATCACATTTTAAACAGGATATGCCATTACCTTGAGCTGGTGGACCTCCCGAAGGCGGAGGAGGCAGCCCCCGCCCCCATTACGAAAACACACTGTAGACTGGAGCGATCACTAAGACAACATGGCTCACCAGCCCTCGGCTTTTATAGCGGAAAGTTCCAGAAAACTCAGGGCAAAGGTCCGGACACCCCCCCCCCAACTTTCATTGGATAATTAAATAAATATAACATTTTTATCATTGATGAATAAATAAATGTACAAAATTTCCTATTGGCTCCCGTTTACAATCGGCGGGAAGAGATGGAAGTGTTCATAACTTTGAAACTTCAAAAACAAACACTAAGCATTGTCATTGTCATTGTCGAAGCGTGTGATCTGTTTGGTTATCTTCCTTGTGTTTGCGGGAATTGGTTTGAATTTGATAAGAGACATATAATGATCTGAGGTCACATTGATGCCTTTCTTTAACTTGACATTCATAATCTCAGGGCTGTTTCTCCTGGAGATTGCAACATGATAAATTTGGAATTCTCCGAGAGCTTGGACGGGAGAACGCCAAGTCATTTGCTTTCTGGGTAGATGGCGAAATTGGGTCGACATGACCTGCAGGTTGTGATTTACGCAAATGGACACCAGTCTTTTGCCGTTGGGATTGGTTCTTTTGTGAGCAGGGTAATTTCCTATAACTTTCTTGTACTTCTTTTCACGACCTAGTTGGGCATTGAAGTCACCCAAAAGAAGCTTGACATGGTGTTTGGGGATTTTGTTTCATTTTTCATCCAGTAGGTCCCAGAAATTATCAACTTCGTCTGGATCAGACTTGTTCTTATCGTTTGTAGGAGCATGTGCGTTAACTAGGGCGTAGGTTTTGTTCGCGCATTTAATTGTGAGTATAGACAATCTGTCATTCACAGGTTCGAAATTTGCAACCGATTTAAGGATCTTGGTTCTAGCAGCAAACGCGGTTCCAAGCATCACAGCTCCATTGAGGATTCCTCTTTGCGCTTTGCTCTTGAAAAATCGGTAGCCTTCGGATTCAAAAATCTCTTCATCTGGGTATCTTGTTTCCTGTAGGGCCATTATGGATATCTGATTTTCGTGAAGAGCTTTGGTGAGGATTTTCAGCTTGCCAGTTTGTGTAAGTGAATTTATGTTGAAAGTTGCTAGAAAGGTTTTAGATTTTGGCCTGAGTTTTTGACTCTTCGGGGTACACCGAGACGCTCCGACTCGTCTCTTGCATGATGTCGAGTCTCCCCCAGAATCCGAACGAGAATCGTGTGCTGTGGCGTTCACGACGAGGGATTTATCCGAAGATTTACCCC
Source organism: Anabrus simplex (assembly GCF_040414725.1). Taxonomy (NCBI): domain Eukaryota; kingdom Metazoa; phylum Arthropoda; class Insecta; order Orthoptera; family Tettigoniidae; genus Anabrus; species Anabrus simplex. Next base: position 83,797,632 of record NC_090269.1, read on the forward strand.
TTGGGGTCTGTTTCTTGAAATGTTGTGCCATCATGCTTTTTGACTTGACTTTGCTTTGGACGGGTGTCCATCCTTTTACAACTAGGGTTGTTAGCCCTAGAGGTTGCCCCAAGATGTTTTATGGCTTCTGGTCATTTACCAGTCTTCGCCGTAACCCTGGCAAGGGACCAGTTTTTTTTCACGGTGGTATTTTATTTCCCTACTACCCACTGACTCTGCTGGCGGCAGAGCCAGCGAGCTTCCCCAATTCCAATGGGACGCGCCCGATGGAGGTAACCGGTAAATCCCCACACGAGTATTATTATTATTATTATTATTATTATTATTATTATTGCATTCTTCGTCGATATCGAGATACCGTACTATTTGGCTGACGGAGACTGAGGACATGAAAGAACGTGCACTGAAGAACTTAAAAAGGCAGGCTGTGAGTCAAGTCCGTGGTTTTCAGGAAAATCATCTAAAGCAGAAATTTATCCCTAGTCAGAGGAAAGAAAGGAGCTACACCGGAAGAAGATATGGAGACACTGGGCAATAATCAAAGCCGAAAGTTTGAAAGAGCGTGGTCCCAACTAGGCCCATTTGAAAGAACAACACCACCAATAAGAATATGATGTTATTAGTTTTGCATTACAATAAATACTTTTAAAAATGTTGGGGGTGCTGGATTGCCGGAATTTTGTCCTGCAGGACTTGGTTTGATTTAATCCGTTCAGTTGGATCCAACCATCGTCGATTCTATGAATTAGCGTTTTCCAAGTCGTCCTGTATCACATTGCCTCCTTTAGTTCCATGGTGAGGATTGTGTCTATTTTAATCGTGTCTTACCATTGAGTCCTCTGGCGAACTTGTCTCCTTTTACTGCTGATCATTCCTAGCATGATATTTTTCCTAATGCATCTGATCACATAGCGTGGCTAAAGTATGCTAGTCTCAGATTCATAAACTTATCAACCAATGACACATGGAACTTGATAGGTCTAAAACTGCCTTATTGGTGATTTTTACAGTCCGTAGTATTCGTAAGAGTCTTCGCCAACACCAGAGCTCAAAACCGCCGATCTTCCTTTTGTCTGCCTATTTCTGCGTCCAGCTCTCTCATCCATACACGAACAGTGGGTATATTATAGCACTCACTGATCCGAACTTGGTAGCGAAACTGATATCTCTGCTCTTCCAGACGGGGACATAGTCACCATAGCGATTCGTCCAAGAGAAATCCATCTTTTAATATCAGGACTGCAATCTCCACTTTGACTAATTTTGGTTCCCAAGAAGATGAAATCCTCCACACACTCTCTCTCTCTCCTGTCCACTTAGCTTTAGGCAAACTGTACCGCACTCATCGGTAGTCAGAACTTTGGTCTTTTTAATATTGAGATAGAGGCCCATTTTTTTCACTTTCATTCTTGAGGCAGGAAATTAAAACCTTTAGATCTGCTTCTGTTTCCGGCAGCAGGGTTTTTTCATCATCATATCTTAAACTGTTTATAGTTCTTCACACCAGTGTCGAGTTCCTCTAAATTTCACTTCCGCATACAGATTGAAAAGGAAAAGTGAAAGAATGCAGCCTTGACGGACACCCTTTTCAATTTTAAAACATTCGGTGTCACCGTATGGTGTTCGAACTGCTGCCTCTTGTTCTGTATAAAGCGACCATATCAACTGAGTCATATGTGAGGGTACCCCCAAGTCCAACATGGCTTCTCATAGTCTGTCATGCTCAACACAGTCAAAATCTTTTCTGTAGACTGTTTACTGGTATTCATATGCTTTCTCCAGGATCTACTGCAGATTAGCAATATGATTACGGGTGCACGACCTCGACGGAAACCAGCTTGAACATCAGGTAACGTAGCTTGAAGGATGGGTGCAAGACGTTTGTGTATGATTTTTAGAAGAACTTTGGTAGAGTGTGAAATCAAAGCTATAGTGCTATAATATGGGCAATCACTGACATTTCTTTTCTTAGCTAGTGAGGTAAAGATTGATGTTTTCCATCCTCTTGGCCAGGTGGTAGTTTGAAATCTTTCTGCACAAAGAAGTGATAGCTGGCAAAGGGACAGGCTTTAGCAGTTCACCTGGGATACAATCGAACCCCGGAGCTTTATTATCTCGTAACTGTTTCAATGCCAATTCCACTTCTTCCTGCAGGATATCAGGTTCTAATTCATATGGTTCAACACTACATGGTGGAACAGTTTTACCATTGTGTGAATATAGCTGTTCAGAATAGTCACACCATCTCATCTTAATATTTTGTAGTGCTGTCAAGATCTTCCCATCCTTGCATCTAACTTTCTTTAGTTGCTTGAATAGGTTGAGGGTGTGACCCTTCTTGGAGTCGTCTTCTATTTGGTGGCACTGATGATCCAGTGTATTTCCTTGTCTTTCCTTGCACCTCGTTGAAAATCCGCATTCAGCTGTCTAACCAGACCTCTTACTCTTAGCCTTGGCTGATCTCCTTTGATCTGCGATCAGTATGGTATGTACAGAGAACAATTTGTGATGCTTCTCTGGCTTCTTGTACGGTACATGTTCTTGTGCTGTTGAAGTAATGATGGACTCTATTTCTTACCACAGCTCATCAGGATGCTTTTCATCAGTCTCAAGCAGTTCAAATTTGAAATGTTCGAGGAATGAGTCAAGGGGGATTTCACATTGTTAAGAATGAATGATCAGATTAAGCATTGAGCTGCTTGGTATTAGCCAGCTGCATTAGGCAAGAAATGGCTAGATTATTTAAATACCTTGAGATACGACTTGACTGAACCTGGATCAGACCAGCCAACTTGGGGTCAGAAAGCAGTACTCTCCCATCTGAGCCATTCATCTCAGCGAAATAATGAGCTTCCGCAGATAATTTAATAGCCAAATCTTCCGGAAATAAATTTGAATTGAATTTATTTTACTCCATGAAATCATAACACAGCCATTAAATTACAATGTAAGCTCTATCTAATGTTTGAAGTGGGCAAGTCGGGATATTAGCGATATTCATGTTGTCTATACATGAATATAACCATTTTGCATTACAAATGGGTAACACTCTGTGCATTAGTTTCAATGTGGCATGGAAATGAATTGCTTTTGTTTACTTGGAGTGCAAATTTGCAAGTGCTTTTCGTTCAGCCACTGAACCGTGACTTCATTCGCATGCTTTTACCTCAGTGAATATGTTACAGCAGCACTTATCAAACGTCCAACCATAATAAACAACTGACTCATACGAACATGCAGCGTTCGCGGAATGCCGAACAGGAATAATAGTGAATATGACGGAAATGTCCGCTCTATGCTGAGTTTATTTTATTGAAATTCAGCTACCAGTAGCAGGGAATAGGAGAGATTCAGCTAAATCCGGAATGTTTGTTGTCTGCGTCATCAGTCCGTAGATTGGTTTGATGCAGCTCTTCATACCAACCTATCCTGCACTAATTATATGGAGCGGAAGAACAAACGATAATGAAATGACATTACAGTATAATGTAATATTACATTTAAACGAATGAATTTAAATAAATCCTTACTTTTATTTCGATTTTATTTGGTCGTTGGCACACAGCCGGCCCCGCGGTGTAGGAGTAACGTGCTCGCCTCTTACCCGGAGGCCCCGAGTTCGATTCCCGTCCAGGTCAGGGATTTTTACTTGCATCTGAGGGCTGGTTCGAGGTCCACTCAGCCTATGTGATTAGAACTGAGGAGATATCTGACAGTGAGATGGAGGCTCCGGTCTTGAGAGCCAAGAATAACGGTCAAGAATGTTCGTCGTGCTGGCCACACGACACCTCGTAATCTACAGGCTTTCGGGCTGAGCAGTGGTCGCTTGGTAGGCCATGCCTCTTCGGGGTTGTTGCGCCATGGGATTTGGTTTGGTTTTGTTGGCACACAACTTACACACACTGAGAAAACGCCACTGTTAGAGGCATGTATACGTAGAGCAGCACATGTGCAAGTAGCCGAGCAGGTATATCACAAACTTTCAGCGTTATAATCTTAGCGGGATGTTACGTGACAAGAGATTGCCCATAAGAACGAAGGGAAAGGTATACAAGGCTGCTATTCTACCAGTCATGCTCTACGGCTATTAATGCTGGGCTAAGGAGAAAGTTTTTGAGCAAAAATTCACACTGCCGAGGTACGAATGCAGTGGGACTCACACTTCATTGTAGTCAGGGGGAGTTTCGCTGAAGGACAGAGTGTGAAGTGACTACATGAGAGGAAAAATTAGGTTGGTTGGTTGGTTGGTTGGTTGGTTGGTTGGTTGGTTGGCTGGCTGGTTGGCTGGTTGGTTGGTTGGTTGTATTTTGAATGGGTACCCCACGTACGGTTGGCAAGAGTAGAAGCAGGAGAGATATAGATGCCTTATTGCAAATTACATCGTTTTTGCTGAAAACATCCGAGTTTTGAACTATTTGCGGACATTGACCGGGCTAAAAATGTCCAGGGTTAAGTAGTGCGATATTCTTTGTCAAACTAGGAGAGTATTAGTCTCCATTCAGAATATGTGGTACAGAGAAACAGGCCAATCTTTGATCATACTATGTGCCCACTATTTGAAGTTCAGAGCAGCGAGTGTGATGTCGTAAATACAGATGGATCCATATTTGTGTTATTCATAACCCTGTGGCGAGCTATGTCAACATTAGTGGTTTGTGTAAAGGGTAATGCACGCGTGGGGTCGTGTTTAAAGCTGAAACGTTGGTGAGCATAAACATAATTACTATGACTATCACTAACGAACCTTCCCCCTTTCTTTTGGTCGAGTGCTGGAGTAATTGCCCATATATAATCTTTGAAAATTTCAATCAGCATATACCAAAGAGTTTTTAGCGTTTAGTCAATTTAGATGTTAGATAACCTCATGAGGATTACATAAACACATCTGATGAAGATAATGATGTTAGCGGGTGCTTCCATGTAGGTCATTAGCTCTTAACACATATATAAGGATATGCGAATATCAAATGAATTCAGTGTTACGCTTGAAATAGAAGGTGATCTATTTAAGGCGTATCTTACAAGGTGAGGTGTTATGCGACCCCAGCTTGTAATGTTGAGGAATCCATGCACAAACAGTACCAATTAACTGTAGACAGGGGCGTTCGGAGAATTGGGGGGATAAATCTCCTCCCAAAATTAGAACTTGTGATTGCGTCAACCATGTAAATGAAGATTTTAGGTGGCTCTTTGTTTTGCAATTAATATGAACTATGCATTTGCCAAAAATGTGCTCATGCTTCCATTAATAAGTATTACAGTGAGCTTGATCTGGCATTTCACCTTCAGTCGGTGTTATATTCTGCAGTTGTTAATACATCGCAATTCGCAGGTCATTCCTATACGTCATTAGCAGCAGATGAAAAGCGGTATTAAAAGACCTCTCTGCGGTCTTTTCATTTTAAGCGAAGGGGTTTTTCCCTCATGTGTACCGCCAGAGTTGGGTGAGGGGAACTGTTGTCTTGTGGAGAAAGGGTACAGTTAATGTGGAAGTTGAATGATCAACTCCACAGAACATTGTGAACAATGGATTGCACGAACCGGAAAAATATTTGTGATGTGACGAGTTCAGAACTTCACACGGAGAGAGTCAGACACCAGACAGCACGCCTTGTGAAGTAAACTATTGATGTCGCTTTCTACGGAGAGATTTCGTTCTTGCCGCTGTGATATGTCTTAATTAAATAATTGCGTTATTTTGAAAATTTTAATTTAGTATTACTAATTTTACAATTTAAACCGAGCATTATTTTATTGTTTATAGAAGTCCTTAGATTTTAATATTTAATATCCGCTCCCGTAAATAATTTCTGCGTACGCCTCTGAGCATGGAGACCAAGTTTATTTATTTTAGATAGTATGTCTTAGGAGAAGGGAATATACAGTAGATAAAGGGAAGACTACCATTTAAAAATACATACTTCCTTGTTACGTATATCTGGAAAACTAATGTATTTTTCAAATTTCGACGAATGAAATTCCAGTGGTTTTCTTTCTTTTCTTTTTTTCTTTTGTAGTGGTACGCAACGGTGCGCCGTACCGGCACCTTTTTTCTCGAAATAATGAATTGGATATTATTCGGAATATTCCTAGGCCTGTAACATTCCCTATAAATTGCTGGCCCATAAGCCAAACTTATTAGTCCGCTTTTTTTTTCTCTCTAGATACAATGCGTACGAGCTAATGATTGAAGACTCTGTAAACTACCATTCGAAAATGATCATTCTTGTCCTATTAACCATTTCGTGTCGTCAGATAGGAGTTAAAGAAAAGGAAGGATAATCTTTGTCTTGCTCTTTTTTATCCGTCCAAATTTTTGGCTGCTGCAATGCAATAGAATAGAGGGTTGATTTTCTTACTCTTCAACAAGCTGTTCTTGTCAACGACAGTTTAAAGGTAGTGCCGTTAATACCAACGTAGCAGCAAACAACTAGTAAATAGATCGCCGTCATAGTTAATCTGTTGTTACTGTACAGGGTGACCCAGAAGTCCGTTAATATTTGACGAAGCAATACTTAACGGAATGTTGGAGGTAGAGTGGTAAAAATTGACATATACGATCGGCATCACATGGTGTTTTATTGACACCAGAATAAAGTACACAGAATGACCAACAGATGGCGCGTCGCTTAAGTGCGGCCAGTACCCAGTAATCGGGAGATAGTGGGTTCGAGCCCCACTGTCGGCGGCCCTGAAGATGGTTTTCCGTGATTTCCCATTTTCACACCAGGCAAATGCCGGGGCTGTACCTTATTTAAGGCCACGGCCCCTTCCTTCCAATTCCTAGGCTTTTTCTCTTCCATCGTCGCCGTAAAACATATCTGTGTCAGTGCGACGTAAAGCAAAATAGCAACAACAACAGATGGCGCTGGACGGCAACACGTCAGGTACAAATGGCCAACCATGCCTGGCATGATATGAGGTTTTATCGACACCAACAACGAATGCACAAACAGGCGAACAGATGGTGTTGGACTGCAACATGTCAGGGATAGCGCATGAGACCCGTATACGGTATAAAAGGGGCTGCTATGAGAGAGGGCGCCAGATGCTCCTGTAAACGCGGCAGGTCATGCTTGGCCTCCTCAGTCCCTCGATCTCAAACCTTGTGATTATTGCTTGTGGAATTACCTGAAGTCGCAAGTCTACTGCGTTCGTCCGAACTTATTGGGGATGCTAAATATAAACATCCGACGGCAATTTCTCACCTTACCTGCGGATATGCTGTACAGTGTTGTTCACAACATTGTCACTCGACTACAGGTATTGTTGACGAATGACGGCCGACATGTTGAGCATGGTCCATGTTCGCTCTCCGTCTTTGCTAAACCTCGATTATTATGCTAATTATTGCTTGTGTATCGGAAGAAGCGCCATCTGTTGGTCATTTTGTGTACTTTATTTTGGTGTTAATAAAACCCCATGTCATGCCAATTATGTGTGTCAGTTATTACCTCTATACCTCCAATATCCGTGAATTACTGCTTCGTCAAATGTTAATGGACTTTTTTTTGCTAATGGCTTTACGTCGCATGGACACAATAGGTCTTACGGCCTTAATTAAGGTACAGCCCCAGCATTTGCCCGGTGTGAAAATGGGACACCACGGAGAGCCATCTTAAGGGCTTCGTAAAGTGGGATTCGAACCCAACATCTGCAGGATGTAAGATAACAGCCGCGCGCCCCTAACCACATGGCCAACTCGCCCGCTGTTGGACTTTTGGGTCACCATTTTTAAATTTAACTGCTTTCGTTGTTTTTGAATAATTTGAAAAGCATAAAACTCTTGTTTTGTGCTGCCGAGGCAAGCGAGTCCATAGTTATTCAGTAGGAGCAAGGGGTTCGTAATGTGGAAAAATGCAATTGATAAAATAAGGGGTTCGTAAGTTGGAGAAATGAAATTGATAAAATAACTATTACTACCGGTTTAGTATGACTTTACTGGCAGGTTGTAGTGTTTACAGCGCACTATGTCTTCTGGTATGGACTAGAATAAATGTGTTACATTAATTGACCAGTCTCAGTTTCATCCTCGGCTTTGACAATATGAAAGTGACCGAGGTATGAGCGATTCTAGTAATAACATTCCTTATGCAGCCAGTCCCTGTTATGTATGGTGTGAAAATATCGCTCATAGGGTCGGTTTGTGCATGCATTTCAGTGGGCTTGGCAGGCTAATATGTAATAGCAACGTCTGGCTCAGTAAGGAAAACAACGGGAAACTACCTCACTCCTCATTTCCCTTGTATGCATCTTCATTGGCACCTAGGCTGTCTATGACAGGTGTTGGTGGAGCTGTAGAGGATCAAACCAGGCTTCGGGCTGAGTACCCAACATAGACACTGGTTTAGTGTGATTAGCTGCCTCCCGCGCAGGCCCGGGTTCGATTCCCGGCTCAGCCACGAAATTCGAAAATTGGTACGAGGGCTGAAACGAGGTTCACTCACCCTCGGAAGGTCAACTTAGTAGAGGTGTGTTCGAATACCATCTCAGCCATCCTCAAAGTGGTTTTCCGAGGTTTCCCACTTCACCTTCAGAATAATGCCGGGATGGTACGTAACTTAAGACCACGGCCGCATCTTTCCCTCTTCCTTGCCTGTCCTTTACAATCTTACCATCCCCTCACAAGACCCCTGTTCAGCATAGCAGGTGAGGCGGCCTGGGTGAGGTAGTGGTCTTTCTCCCCAGTTGTATCCTAACCCTAAAGCCTCACGCTCCAGGACACTGCCCTTGAGGTGGTAGGGGTAGAATCCCTCGCTGAGTCCGAGGGAAAACTAACCCTGGAGGGTAAACAGATTACGAAAGAAGGAAATACAAAGTAATCATTACCCGTACGCATTAAAAGAAAGCACGACAATTCTTTTGAAGTATTTCCTAAACCTGCGAAAATGAATCAAGTGAATGTGAAGAAAACATCACAAGTACCAACAGATGTATGCAGTTGAAAAGGGATACCATTCTGACCATGATGGGCCTGATTGTTGGACATTAACGTTGAAAAATGAGTTCTTCTTGGAACATGAGTGGTTTTATGTGAAAAATAAAATGCTGGGAGGTAAGATGTGCCAATATGTTACAAGTTTAGGACCAGAAAAAAGAGATGGAAGCGAACATTTCTTCAAAGTGGGCCAGTAGTAAAATCAGTAACTTTGGAGGAGACGAAGAGTGTACATCTGGAGGTGCGAATAAAGTATGACATTCTGTTTATGAAGAAGTTCTAAAAAAAACACTGCAAAATTCGATAATTTTGAGGAGTATTTTAGAGTACAAATACAACTTGATTATGGAAGTTTCTCTCTACTACGTGCATGAAAGAAAAATGCTTTATCGACAATAATAATACTTTCGTGTGGCTATTTCTAACCGAGTGTAGCTCTTGTAAGGCAGACCCTCCGATGAGGGTAGGCGGCATCGGCCATTTGTAGGTAGCTGCGTATTATTGTTGTGGAGGATAGTGTTATGTGTGGTGTGGCTTGATCGATGATCTGCAAAAAGACTTTGAAGCATGAAGGAAAGCATTCTACTCCTTTCCGATCTTCGGTTCGACAGCAGTAAGCACACATCTCAGGTTGTACAGTCTTTGAGGTTTGGTGGATTATTCCCTTATTGCAGTGAACTGTTTGACGACCACTGCTTCCTAGTTGCCTGGGTAGTCATTCATTGTAAATCATCCTCCTCATTTCCTGTTCGCATAAAAAAAAGCCGAAAGAGCGTTAAAATTCAGAGCACATTATATGTTTGTCTTTTGCAGAATTCCACTTGAAAATTTTAAGTTAGCAACAGTTGAGTAGATATGTTTGAATATTAATTGTTACCTTGTTCCTCGTTCCAGGATAAATAAAGATCCATACAATTCACCTGAACATTAAAGGAAGAAATATCGAGCGTGTAATACAAGTTAGTGTCATAATGTAACCCATACGTTTAATTTTCGATGTAAATGGTGTTGCAGAAGACTTTCGAGGTGTTAGTTTCGTCAAGGAGGAAAATTATGATGGACCACTAACTGGACTTAACTACTTCATAGACCTTTATGCGCCGGGCTGAGTGGCTCAGACGGTTGCGGCGCTGGCCTTCTGACCACTACTTGGCAGGTTTATCCTGCCTCAGTCCGGTGACATTTAAGACGCTTAATTACGTCAGCCTCGTGTAGGTATAGTTACTGGCACTAAAAGGAATCCTGCGGGACTAAATTCAGGCACCTCGACGTCTCTGGAAACCGTAAATATAGTTCATGTGACGTACAGCATATTACATTATTATTATTATTATTATTATTATTATTATTATTATTATTATTATTATTATTATTAAGCCTATTATTATTCCGCCGTTTTCCCCACAGCCTGTGAGGTCCCGGGTGCGACATATGTCGAGAATGTGGATTTGGACCTGTTTCATTGACGGACGCCTACCCCGTTGAGACAAATACGAACACCCAGTCCTCGGGCCAGAAGAATTAATCAGACGTGCCTAAAATCACCGACCCGGCCGGGAATCAAACCTGGGACCCACTGAACTGGAGGCTTCAACACTGACCATTCAGCCAATGAGTCGGACATTATTATTATTATTATTATTATTATTATTATTATTATTATCCCGGGGTATTCCGTAGCTCACAGAGGGATAGGAAGCGCCCGGGTTGAATGGCTGGACAAGGGAGAACTTAGAGCAATATTTACTTTAACTTCTACTTTAACAAATTTGGAAATATTATTTCTTTCGTTTCTTAAAATTAAAAATTAAGAGAGAGAGAGAGAGAGAGAGAGAGAGAGAGAGAAATCAAGTACAAAATAACATGGGAGAAACTCCCAGTCGTTAAATTACACAAGAAAGAGCATAATTTCTCCTGTCAGGTACAATGTTATGAAAGAGCATAGTTACTCCGAACAGGTACAATTTAGAGACAATCAGTTCGTTTTGGCCCTCCTAATTAATTACGCGTTTGTCCCATGGTGGGCTTATCAATTGCAATGTTCACAACAAGTTTAATTACTGTCCTCAAAAGGAACCAAAACGAAGACACAGTTACCCGAATAATAATTAATATACAGGGGCTTAATTACCCACACTACACTGCTTTAAAAATAAAAGGATACACATAACATGCCATTAACAAAATTTTAGGAGGCGAAACACCAACACTCCGTAAAGAAATTTCTGAAGAAACGGTAACCTAAGTGGGCTTAAGGCCAAATGACACAGAGGCTAATCCCACACTTAAAGGGTGACTAAAGGTAGAACATTTAAAAGCCGACACAAGATTTCCACAATTTAGAGGTTGAAATCTTTAGTCACCCAAGTCAAAAGTTGGAGGGGAGACAACTGCGGGTCACCACTCGTGCTCCCTTACATTAAATATTTTACCATCAGTCCGAAGACTGCGCAGAAGGTCCTATATTTCAACACAAAAAGGAATAAATACATGTTAGATATTAAGAAAACAATACGCGGCGGTCTTCCCCCTCCATATTGGCGCGTATGCGGCCGGAGCTCGGTCTTCTTGAGATAGTGCCTACTCGTGATCATTGTTGCCAGCACTGATGCACTGTGGATACGTTTCTGTCAAGCCTTTCTGCAACATCGCGGAAAAAACATCCACATTCCCACGGCCTCGTCCAAACTCAGTAAGTTTCTGATACTGCCTTCTTCGTAATCTAGAGCATGTTTGACTCGTATACAGTGGCGGCGCGTGACTTCCATCACTGGGGGTTCAAAATAAGAAAAAATTGCCTCCCCCCCCCCAACCTCTCCTCTCCCCATCTCTGCCAGCTTCTATTGCATCGTGGGCCGTAACCTCCTAAACTAAGATGACGTAAGTTCTAGAAATGTGATTAAATACGAGAGGAGTAGAAAATACGGTAGGCCTACATGCCGAGTTTTACCACATGCAAAATAAGAAATAACTGCTTCATTGAAGTCCGCAGAGTCTCGAACAAAGTTCCTTTCAATTGACAACATAGCAAGAGCAATAAGTCTATCCTCGGTCATTGTGCTGCGCTAGAAAGTCTTTATTCTCTTCAGGGTAGAGAAACACCTTTCTGCTTCGGATGTCATGGGAATAGTAACAACTATATTTAAAAGTTTTCATTGGTATTACCTTGCCGCTATTCCTTGCCTCAATGATTTTTGAGTTAAGTTTCTCTCCAAAAGGTAATTATTCCAAAGAAGGCAAATTAATAGATGTTTAGTAAGTAATGATATATTTGGGACAAGATATTAATTGGAATTTGACAGTTTAGTGTGACTTTTGGTAGTAACGATGCTTTTCAACACTAGCGCTAGTTACGTGCACTATTCTCTGTTGCCTAGTCAAATTCCCGTAAGGCCAACAGATGGCAGGCACATACCCCAACCCCAACAACACGACTAGCTAGTCTTGAGACAGTGGCCTATTGCGCATGCGTAAAGAACAGAGATCCGTTTCTGCGATATCCTGGTCTTGCCTTAGTGCTGGCTTTCGTCCCCCCGCACCTCGCCACTCCCTTCGCCAATGTACGGATGGAGAAATCGCCTTTGCAAGGGGGTTCATTCCAGACAAGTATCCAGCCACAGACCTTGCGCAGCTCACATGAATTGAAAGCCAGTACGAGTATATTACGGATAGAGGGACTTAGCAGGAGCTTCGAGATTGACAAGGGAGTTATGAACATTACGTAGTTGAGTACAATTTGTTATAAACTGGAGGTTCATTGCTCCATTGCGCTATACCAGAAACCGCCACTGCTCATATATATACCACAACTTCAACAACGGATGATGATTAACGCTGTCGAAGTGTACGACGCGCATTTAAAGCAAACTTGCTTTGCAAGGTCATAGCGGCGCTGACAGCACCTCCCTTCGTCGAATGGCACGCATATTTGTTTAGACCTAGGCGTCATATTTCGGATGTGCAAACATGCATCCCGAATTTCGTTTATGTAACATAACTCCTTCTTGTTGTTGGGAATTCATTTTCCGCCAGTGTATGTTGCAGTACATTAGGGAATTTTGTAAATTATTTTCTGGAAATTTCGTATTAATTTCTAAGTGACTGCTTTAAAATAATGTTTTACACTACTCGTATGCCATTTCTAAATTGTCAGTTATATGTTTATTGTTTAATGTACTTTTTGTTATGGAGAAATATATTTCCGTGGTTTCCCATTTTGACACCAGGCAAATGTTTGGGCTGTACCTTAGTTAAGGCCACGAGCGCTTCCTTCCCAATCCTAGCTTTTTCCTATCCCATCATCGACATAAGACCTATCTGTGTCGGTGCGACGTAGAGCAAGTTGTAATGTGTGTATGTATATGTATACCTCCTCGTGTACATAAAACAAACAACACAACCAATCACAACAAGAATATGTAACAGTGAATTAATTCCTCAGCATAGGCTGGTGTTAGGAAGGGCATCCGGCCGTAAAACATGGTTAAATCCACATCTGCGACACAATGTGCACCAGAGGGTGCGGAAAGTGGTAGAAGAATAAGTGCAATAGGCAATATCGCTAGTATCTCCTTATTTTCCTCTTGTGATAATTTTGAGATCTTATGTTCTAACCTGTCCACTAACGCCATTTGTTCCAGCCTGTAAGGGGTTAAAATTAGTTCAGTAACACACCCTCTACACTCTAGAAGGCAATTAACCTGAGAGGGTGCTACTCAAATCTAATTTGTGTTCGCTGCTGCTGCTGCGAGGCGTCATCTGGCAGCGTCATGTCACTTAATTGTTTTTGTTACGAAATGCATTCTGCGGTCTTTTCAAGGAGGACAAAGGAATACATGTATTACATAATTCAATAAAGAAGTTTAGATTACTACAAGCTGTATCACTAATGTTTTAACTGTTTTATGTGCGACAGTATAATATCATATATAGAGGGACACGAAAGGAGATGGCTGCGGGGTTCGGGTTACTTATTCTTTAAGCTTGAATTCGGAAGATTATGGGTTCAGATATCGGTAGCACTGTCAGCAGCACTGAAAATAGTTTTCCATGCATTCCTCTTTTCATAGAGAAAAATGCTGGGATTGTACTTTAAACAGGGTCACGGCTGACACCGTCTCAGTTCTAGCCTTTTCTCAATATTATGTCACCGAAAATCTTCGATATGTTAGTGTGACGTGAAACCAGTTGCAAAAATAATAATTCTGTGTTCCCATTGGGGAATTTTGTTTTGTTGTTGGAAGATGTATAATTTTACCAAGACTTCCATTCTTTTCTGCTTTACGTTTTGAATTAAATTACACAGTAAGGCAACAGTCTTTCAGTAACGTTCGATCGTAATCACTCCCCGCTCGCATCTTCTTGGTGAATTTAGCAGAGGTATATTTATTTTATCATTCAAACGTGTATCACTGTTATAAACAAAATTGTATCACATACCGCCCACAAAGGGTCTTGGTTTCGGACGATTTGGCCGTGCGGTTAGGGCCGCGCAGCTGTCAGGTTGCATGCGGGAGATAGTGAATTCAAACCCCACTGTCGGCAGACCTGAAGATGGTTCTCTGTGGTTTCCTATTTTCACACCAGGAAAATGCTGGGGCTATACCCCAATTAAGGCTGTCTACTCTTTTCCCATCGTCGCCATAAGACCTATCAGTGTGGGTGCGACGTAAAGCAAATTAAAGAAAGGGGTCGTGGTCTGCCCAGTCCGATACTGGAATACTTCGTGATCAGCCTGAAGATACACTTAACTGTATTGCTTGGCTTTAGTGGCGTGGATATCATTGTTACAGTTAGGTTAAGTGAACCAGGAAGTGTGAAAGGATAGAAAAATATAACTTCGGATGTTTAGTTACATAACTCAGAAAATGAAATAGGCATTTCCTTGAATGTCCTTTTAATATATTCAGATTACATTCATCAATACTTGGGTATAATATGATGCTTCTATGTTTAATATTTTGTGTCAGAAAAACGATTATAACAATAACATTCTTAAATATTGTTAAAAATTTCTGAGAAAGTACTCAAACCAGACCAAAGAAACTTCGCATTCATAATACTAAAAACTTTTTTGAGCTGCTCAAGTAAAGTTATTGACCTATTGTTTACAGGAGTTAAGAAATTATTTTTTATATCCTGGTTGAAAACTGAAACTTTCGGTAAACTTTTCATTGCCATTCAAGCTAGCCCCCATGAACTAATCAGGGTATCTGATTAATTTTACTTCCAAAAGCAAATTTATATAGTGTCTATGAGACTAGGAAATTACAAATATATTGATGTGATAGTTTATGAGATAAAGGTACACAAAATTTCAGAAATATGACCTACGGAAAATCCAGAAAGAATGCTTGACTGGTAGCTAGCATCTAACGATATTCAGTAGTGTAGAGTTATGTTTAAACCTAATTTTATTGCCTCCAATATAACTGTAGCACAATAATTAATACACCAAATCCTTCAGAAAAGATTGGAGATTGTTTTTGACTCAGAAACGAAAATTGTCATTTCTGAGCCTATCCCACTTCATGGTTCCCTTAACATCTACAACACAATCATTTCCTCCCCACTTACTCCTTCACGTAAGACAAGATTTATCCTGTGGAAATCCGAATCATGTGTGCATTTTCCGACTGATTATATTGAGAACTGGAGTGAACAGAGGTCGCATAACCGTTTAGAACTTGCTGTTGGCAGATGCAAATCTGTTCTAAGACAGTAATTGCATGTGAGGTCAAGAACAGACGGTGTCCGTCTTCAATTTCTGATGAAACACGATGTTTGCTTCTCATTTTAAGGTAGAGGACTCGAAATCACCTCAGTCTAGTGATATTTGAAAGTGTCAATAGATATACAGGTCCGTAAGAGAAAATCTGCGAGACAAAATTCCGTCAGAACGGCGTCTCTGAAAACCGTAAAAGTACAGTAAGGCTCAGTTTTAGTGATATCAGTTTCAGCGACATATCGTGGATAACGTCACGTATTTTGTAACTTCACAAGGGAGATGTTTGTTCGCTGTGCTTAGTGCGACAAACATGTATAAGTCTACCTCGTTTATAACGTAATTTTAAACCTCAGTTAGAATTCAATTTTCAAAGGCCCAACATATTTTAAGATCTCTATTGTCTCTTGAACATGTAAGTCGGAGTTAGGGGTTGGCGTCCAGGTAGATTCCTTTATCTTTCTTTCTGTTACTGATCTTCCATGTTTATTGCAGACAAACTCTCATCCCTATTAGGAAAGTTATTCGTTTTACGCCCCAATAAATTAATTTTTCATGGTCTTTCGAGATGCCGAGGTGCCGGACTCTTGTTCTTTAGGAGTTCTTCTACGTGACCATAAACTTACCTACATGGGGCAGACTTATTTGAGCGCTTTCAAACATCACCGGACTGAGCCAGGATCGTACTTGCCAGCGCTCAGCCGCCTGAGCTAATCAGCTCGCCCCATCTCTGTTGATAGCTTCATAATTCACACATTCTAACATCACAACAAACATGTTACCACGTCGCTTAACTGTACAGAATGGTCTCAACAAAGTTTTTACTTCGGAAGAGAATATCAAAGTGCTAGGAGAAACTGAAAACTGAAGAAGGAAAGGCGACGAGTGTTGTATATTTGGTACGCTTGATTCTAGAGTTTGACCGAGCTCGATAGCTGCAGTCGCTTAAGTGCGGCCAGTATCCAGTATTCGGGAGATAATGGGTTCGAACCCCACTGTCGGCAGCCCTGAAGATGGTTTTCTGTGGTTTCCCATTTTCACACCAGGCAAATGCTGGGGTTGTACCTTAATTAAGGCCACGGCCGCTTCCTTCCCACTCCTAGCCCTCTACTGTCCCATCGTCGCCATAAGACCTATGTGTGTCGGTGCGACGTAAAGCAACTAGCAAAGAAAAAAATAATTCTAAAGTCTAGATGATTTGTGAGCATGTTCTACGAAGCTACGGGAGGAAGCGGTGAAACTGTGACTGATATTTGAAGATAGAACGTAATACTTATAACGTGTATGATGGACAAGCGGGACACTAAAATGACTCCACTCCTAAATTAAGAAACTTGCTAAGAAATGTGCATAATTTATCACTTCAATTTATTTTAAGAAATATGATACAGTATTTATATTAGGCTTAAGAGTAAATATGGATAGTCGCGCAAAGAATGAGCGCGTGGTATAGAATTTACCGTATGATACTCACATGTAACATTTTATTAGACTTTATCAGACTCAATTTTAATTATTATCAAATTAGATGTAGATATAAACCCTGCGTATACCCACAACAATCATTATTTATATACAAACCAAAATCCCGAAGGGCCACGGCCTGCCAACCGACCATTGTTCAGCCCATCGTGTAGTCGGAACGACGAATCATCTCTACTGTTATTCTTGAATTTCTAGACCGACGCCGGTATGCTACCTTCAGATAGTCATGTAATGGGGGTTTTTAAAAGTGGGGAAAAATATGAAGTTAAAGTTGGAATTAAAGAGGAAAAACTGGGGCAAATAATTGTTTATAGGGGGAGGAATTTGGAATAATTTTCCGAGGGAGGTATTCGATAAGTTGCATTCTTCTTTGAAATGATTTAAAGGGAATCTGCCACGTGGGTGACTGCCCTTCAGATCAGTGGCGATTTGATTGATTTCTTGATTGAATCTCTTTGGAGGTCCCATCTTGCGGCACCATTATATTCATCTCATTAATTTCCTCCACGCCGTTTTATTGCGAAAATTCAGGAGTAGTTAGCCTATTGTCTTTTCCCGCGCAGTTAAAGGTAATATTGTCTTTGCCGTTTTCATCTTTCTTCCTACATCACTGCTACCCAGCATAGGATACAATTTGCACCTGTCCCTGATGTGGAGAACAGACGGTTCTTCACAAATTTTGTGTCGCCGAGGAGACCTAAAGAAACTCATCCGCAAAGCGCCATTGGTCCTTTTGGAATTCGAGTTATTTCCTACCACTCGACACTCTGCGTTGAGTCACTGACTGTGCGGTCTGCTCTATTTCCGTAGCCTTCAAATTTCCCCGCATGTAATTTTATTTAGTTATGAGCAGACAGCGGAAGTTTAGGCTCTTTAAGGTAATGTATTAGGCGCCTAAAACGGTCTCCTTAACTGCTATGTTTAGGCAATAAAATGAATAACAGGCAGATATATATATAACTTATCGGATATCAAAACATCAAATCAGTAACGTAAATGACCTTAACATGATTTAACGTGCAATATAGGTATTATTATGGCGTTTAGTGCCGGGAGTGTCCGAGGACAAGTTCGGCTCCCGAGGTGCAGGTCTTTTGATTTGACCCCCGTAGGCGAGCTGCACGTCGTGATGAGGATGAAATGATGATGAAGACGACACATACACCCAGCCCCAGTGCCAGCAAAATTAACCAATTAAGGTTAAAATTCCCTACCCTGCCTGGAATCGAACCCGGGACCCTCGTGACCTAAGGCCAGCACGCTAACCATTTAGCCATGGAGCCAGACAATATAGGTATTAAAACAAACCAAATACAATTCACAGTCGTTAACTATTATTTGGTTTCATAATTGTTTCTATCAAGCACGACTAGTTTTGTCATCAAACTATCGTATGGAAGGTGAGAAAAATGTGTTTTGCCCATCTCTTTGTTACAAAATTGGCTAAAAGTGACCTTCCGATCTGTCGAGTAATCGGGAATTCAAGGAACCGCTATCGAATTAATAATACTTTAGATGATTTTAATTTCGGCATTACGTTTCCTTCAAGTGAACACGTCGATCTCTAAGAACCCACAGTATACACGTACCAGATGTGCAGCGATTGTTCTAGTTGAAAGATTAAATTCCAAGGTTTGACAAGATTTAATTTATAAAGGTTAAGAGATTGGGACGTTCGCATTGTGTCACTAATTCTTGGACTTTCCAAAGTTGGGAAGGAGGAAGGGGATGATCTCTGTACTTGTAGTGTTTAACGGTAAAGGCTCATAGTTCACCTTTAAGTTACATGCTCTTTATTAAAAATAATGGTACAGTAGATCATTATTATAAATAGAGTAAAATATCAAAATTAAAACGGAAATTCAAATATAACAAACGAAAACTAGTAAATATAGAAAATAGGCATTAAAATAGACTTAGAACGGAAAATAGGCGCTAACGCCAAATTGGCATTTTACGCATAATAAAAACTGCTTTATATAGACCTAAACCTTCATGAAACATGTAAATTTGAAAGTTGACGCATGTGTATGTTGAGGAAAAAATAGACATTTGCCTAAAATACGCTGCCTAATTATGAGTAGCTCACTATTATGGCAGCGAATACGGCAGATCACAAAGATTGGACGTTATCTTAATACATGTCAGATTTGAATTTTTTTGTTCGTTTGTACCTGAGAACAGGAAAACATTTCAATGTACCTTTTCATACTCACCTGATCCTGGTGTGACAGAACGGTTAACCGCGTTTCGTCATGTGGCTGCGCTGAGTGCAGTTCTGTTTAGACAGTCAGAGATTGTTGTGTACTGCGGTGAGAACACATACAAGCGATGCTGTGTGCAATTTATAAGCGTCTCTTAATTTACCCGCTGTTATGTCCAGTATGCTCGTAATGAGTGTTAAAAAAAGACAAGAAGAAAGAACAAAGAGATAAAAACAGTCCTATACGTCGTTCAATCCTTCAGATAAATAATATAATTTTTTTGAATAAATCAATACAAATTGTGTTTAATATCTCTACTGTACAACGTGTTTCATCAAAATGGAGTTTCGGTGCCTTCCCAAAGAAATCCCACAGGCAACCAAAGAAGAAGTACAACAAGGTAGTGAAATTGTTCAATTATTTATCAAGCATTAGTGACGGAACTTTAGAGTTCATATTGACAAGAAACCAATTCCTTCCTCATTTTAAAAGTCTTGTCCTTAATTGCTGATGAAAAGTTGAAAGAAGTAAACTGAGTAATCTTCTCCTCAGACAACATCCATATCATCTAGGAAACATCCAGACATAAAATTCTAACCCGTTATTTTAATTTTATAATTCACAATGTATAATTTTAATGGTAACTTAGAAAAATATGCTGTATGGATTTCTATTCTCTTTTTAAATGTGGAAACTTTTAATCGGTGTTGCGATTTCAATTATTGTACGGTAATTGGAAGTCTTAACTAATACGAATTCAAAGGCTATGTTTCGTGTTGAAGCACTGATGGTTTTCCGATCTGAATATACTGTACATCTTAATTAATAATAATATTATTGGCTTTACGTCCCACTAACTACTTTTTCGTTTATCGGAGAAGCTGAGAGGCTCAGGCCGACGTATAAGAGCACCTTCAAATACCAGCGGACCGAGCCAGGATTGAACCTGCGAAGTTGGATCCAGAAGGCCAGCGCCTCAACTGTCTGAGCCACTCAGTCCGGCGAGTATACATCTTCATCCGGACTGGACTACGTTATATTTCCTTATACATTATTCTCTCGTTGCCGACGTTTCGAACATATTACAGTATGTATTCAGGAAGAGAGGCGGGTAACGTATTAGATATTCAGCACTCCATAACAGGCACCAGGGACATTGATTATTAATACTACAGTGTACAGGAAACGTCGGAAAACTGCGCAACGAAAGTCAAAGTTACTCTTAAGAACATAAACATTTGAGGTTTAGGAACATTATAAATCATTTCTGTTCATTTTCAATAGTTTAGCATTAGCTCTGCAAATCATCACAAGAATCTGCATTATCTTCAACACTTAGAAACCTCTCCTGAAAAAAATGTTTATAAGTTCTTCAATAAAGATATTATTTGATTTGCGTCGCATTAACTACTTTTACGGCTTTCGGAGACGCCGAGATACCGGAATGTTGCCGGTACCGGTAAATATACCTATTCAATGCTGACGTATTGGAGCACGTTCAAACACCACCGGGATCGAATCCGCCAACTAGAGCTCAGAAGGCCAGCGCTTTACCACCTGAGACACACATCCTCGCTAAGTTACTCAAAATGTGAATACTTTCGTTTCTTATTTTCTCAAATAAATCCTTATCATGGAGATTTCTGTGACAAACCACTTGCTTTTCTTTAAAGTATTTGATCGGAATTTTGTATATACCAATATTTCACGAAGAAGGATGAATCCGCCTAAAAATAATGCTAGCTTCAAAATATATGATGTTTAATTTTAAAAATATGATCAGTTAACATTCTGGCAAATAACATGAACTTAAACGTGATTATAGAACAATGATTTCTGTACTATTATATAACTTATTTTGGTGCAACAAATCGCCACAAAGACAGTAGCTCAAGCGGATAAGATAAATGGCGAATAATAAGGTAGAATCATTGAAAGGTAAGGATATTTGAGTATATCTGGTAAGGGCAAACAGTGGCAAATTCTCATCGATCGTATTCAACAGTTAACGAATATTCATCCTGGCGATCCGTAGAGGTTGGTGTTCCACAGGGGTCTGTCCTAGGACCGCTTCTATTTTCTGTCTGTATCAATGATACTACGTCGTCAGTAAACAGTTGCAGACACCACATGTACGCTGACTATATACAATTATACTTGCACTGTGAACCGGAAAGTAAACCGAGGAAATAAAAAAATCAATAGAGACTTACAAGAAATCTGTAACTCTACTGACATGCATGGACTTAGATTGAATAACGTAAAATTTCAAGCTATAATAATTTAACATCCTCGGCTTTATTAATAAACCATAAGCAACTTCACTTTACCAAAACTATACCTACAAAATTCACCCATTGATTTCAGTGAATCTGTCAAAGATCTGGGCGTTATGATAGACGAACATATTTCTTGGAAGCAGCAGGTTACCAGCGTCTCCAGGAAAGTATTTGCGACACCTAACTCACTTAGAAGATTCCACAACATATTTTCGGGTATTAAAAGAACGCCTCATTTGCACTCTGATATTACCTCATTTCGACTACTGTGACGCCGTGTACAACGACCTGACTGCTACTCAAAACGACCAACTGCAACGCACGTAAAACGCTTATGTTCGCTGCATGTGTGACCTACGTTACTTTGACAATGTTACACCTGCCTACGATGAACTCGGTTGGCTAAAACTCAAACAGCGTCGTAATCTTCGTGGTTTATGCCTTCTTCATCGAATACTCTACTCATGCTCACCATCGTATTCAACATTTAATTAATATTCATCCTGGCGATCCATAGAGGTTGGTGTTGTACAGTAAATTTCACCACCTCTCATCCAATCACAGTTTCGGAACACGGTCAAAATCTGATACACTCTTATCCAATCCACCTTACCGCACCACACGATACACAAACTCATTTGTTATTTCTTCGGCACAACAATGGAATACACTACCCGTCTCTGTCAGAGAAGCCTCACCTGCTAGTTTTAGGCAACTTTGTCACCGCTACCTACTAAGTAATGTTATGGAAATATTGTAGATTTAGCCTTCTTCAAACTATAGACTTTATATTACCAAGGTTAATAGAAATTAGCTAATCATATCATAATTGTGTAAATAATAATAATAATCATCATCATCATTCTCCTACTTTTTCCTTTTTTTACTTTTTATTTTTATCATAATATTCTATTGTTTATTAGTTGCAAGGTGTTTCAATTGTAAGTGTATTTATTTTAATTTTGCACATGTAGATACTTCATTTTCTGGTTAGATGGAAGAGACAGCCTAATGCCTTAATCTCGCCAGACAAAATAAATCCATTGTATTGTATTGGATCTTTGTACGTACGTAAGTTGCAAGTATATAAATGTACTAAGATGTGTAGAAAGGGCTCTGAATTTGCTGCGCCCAATTACATTTTACTTCAGTAGAGCATGCAGTCGTTGAGAAAAGCAAACATATGACGTTTCACGTAAGTTGAAGGTTAAAGGTGAAGAGTCTATCATAAAGGACTGGTTATTACTTTTAAAGTAAGGAGCTCACTTTATACATCTCATCAACCATTCGGACAGAACTTGTAAAGCATGTGACACTTATCACTTATGTAATACGAAGGAAATTACTTTTTTAATAATTCATCTCTGGTTGTACAAAGTTGGTTAACAGGAAATCTATATTAACTTTGACAGATTTTTAATCTTTCTGCATTTTCAAAAACCCTGATAATACTTAATGAATTCCATCGTCTCATATGGCATGCACATGTCATCAAAAGTTCTATCGGTTATTAAGACAGCTGTTCAGTACTATCTAGGAGGAAATCGACCACACGGGCATCCCAAGAAGCTGTGGTTTGATGGTCTAAAAGAAGACATGAAGATCGTGGGTGTTAGACCCGATGATGCACCGAACAGGACCAAATGAAGAATGGGGATAAAAGTAGCGGACCTGCAGTATTACGGGAAAAAGCCTGTAAGAAAAAGAATTGATTCAATTTGTTTCCGTGCTTAATTTAATAATCCAAATGATTATGAAAATTACACGACGAAGAAAAATTGCCTTACTGTGAGTGTCGTATAGCTGTGAGATTGCATTTGGAAGATGGTAGGTTCGAATCCCACCATCGGCAGCTCTGAAGATGGTTTTCTGTGGTTTGTTACTTTCACACCAAACAACACGTGAGGCTGCGCCTTAATTGAGGCCACGGGCACTACATTCTTGCGTCACCGAAATTCTTCGATGTGTTAGAGCGACGTTAAACCAGTAGTAAAAAATAAAATACAAATAATGAAGATTTGGAGAAAGGTATGCATTGATACAACCTCGAAGTTATTATATTTATTTGTTATTAGGACTTCCCTCGGGATACACTCGTGATGGTTATATCATCATAAGGTATTCATAAGAAGTTGTCTCCATTAGATGTTCATCAGCGTACATTTACCGCTATGACACACGACTGCTCCCTCTGCATTCAGCCGTGGCCCATTTTGGGTGAAGGCTTAGTCCCTTCATGCTGTTCTGTGTGGCATCAGCCCATTTTTGCTTAGGTAGACCCTTGAGCTTGCCTTGATGATGCACTTCCTTTATTTTTACTTCTACTTGACTGTCGTTGTCACCATTAGCGATCACCAAAATGAAACTTATAGTTTCTCCTTGAAGCTGGCGCTCGAGCCATCTGTGTTGTGATTCAGTCTGTCTCTCGCTCCCCCGTGTGTTAAGTTGGTCTGCTCGTAAAACCAACAATGGGGTGATCGAAAATGATGAGCAAACTGGGATTTAAAATATGCTTCTTGATCTATGAATTGCTCCTATCTTGCATTTACTTGTTTCAATGCTCGGCTCTTTGCTGGGTGTCATTATTCTGATTGACGTAAATATTTTTGAGATTCCGCATATGCTACTCCCAGGTATTTCATTTTTTATGTGACCGCATTTCTGTAGTCTTTTATTACCTGTCTTTGCGGGCTCTTAGTTAAGTTATTTTGTGTGTGTTTTAATTTTTTCTTTATTTGTTTGTGTGCGCAGAGGCGAGAGTGGAGAGCGCTATCTACCTATCTGTTTGATTGGGTCTGTGTGTTTGTGGGTTTTGAGATCATGCACCTCTGTTTTCTTGTCATTTTCCACGAACCTACTACGCTGGCGTAGCTGGGGTAGGGGTGATGGGGGGGGGGTCCTAACCAGCTTGCCGGCGGACTTAAGGGAAATTAAATACCTCTCGCGGACCAAACACACTACCCCTGCGGATGGGGGACGCTCATGTAGAATAAACCCGCGGTATCCCCTGCCTGTCGGAAGAGGCGACTAAAAGGGGTGACCACGGGATTATCAAATTAGAACCATGAGACAACTTGCAATTAGTACCATCTCGCTGGGAAAACCATGGGTCGCCTTTATTTGCACGTATACCACTATGTTAGGTACGTAATAGGTTTGTGGTTCGTAGCGAGAGTCTGTGAATCAGGATGAGGGTTTTACAGTACCTATGATTCGTACCCCTATATGAGCAACACCTTGGGATGAGCGACACCATGGTTCTGCCTTGTCTATGCTTAGTTCCCACTATGTGAGGAATACCACGCGTTAGTTCGGGTCCCTGTGGTTAGTCCACTTATGTGAGGAGCGCCATAGGTTTGCTTTGCCTTTATAGGATTGCGTTGCCTGCAAATAGCGCCGCAATGTGCGAAACACCATAGGTCTGTGTTATATGTGCGCATTACACTACCTGTGAATAGTACCATAATGTGTGGAATACCGCGAGTCTACGTTAGTTTTGATAAGTACCGCCAAGTGACAAATAGCATGGTTCTACTTTCCTAGCGATAAGTACCATTATGAGGGGCCGATGACCTGGATTTTGGACCCGTTTCGACTACAAGCATAATCGATTCAGCATCGTGCTATAGAAGCAGTCCCTTGGTCAGTAATACTATTGTTTTGTGCCAGCTTCTCTGCATGTGAGGTATTGTGGGTCGGTTCCACTGATTGTTTTATATTCATATCTACCCATCCATCCATTCATTGTTCGTCCTCACGCTTTGAATTCTGGTCAGTGGAGGATTTAGGACTTTTAATTTGTCTTAACATTTCGTTTCATTTCGTACCAATAGGGTCTGATGACTCGCCGTTTTGATTCATGGTTGAGCATTGGTATATTGTATGATTTAACACTATGGGGTTTAATCAACTTTTGTCCACGTGAGGCATTTTGGACGTCCCGGATAGCGGGTCGACGAAAGTTATGACTGCTACGATTATTTGGATCAATCTTGCCTATTCTTGCGGCGGTCCAGCATTGTATCTGTTGTGTTCGAACCAAGCTTGTGAGTCCATGATATCCGTCGCTATCCTGCGCCAACGTACACGTCGCGTGCCTTCACACGCCGACCTAGTCTGGGTCGATTTTTATATTAGGTCTCTGTTCTTGTTTAGTATTCTCCGTATCTCGTAATTTTAATTAATTTTTTTCTTTCTTTTCTGCTTTCGTTTTACTTGGCCGGTTTGTGCCTGTGTGACATGGTTTTTTATATTTCTAGGTCGTTATATGCTATATTGTCGGCGCTTGTGCATTTTTGCAACTGTGCTAATATCTGCCTGCATATTGATTCTGCTCCTTTGGGAGGCTGTGCTTTTGACATTGTTGTTGTGACGCGCTAATATCGAGATGACGTTCGTTTGGAGCACGGGAATACTATCTCTTGATATGTGCGCGGTTCGTATTCATGCGATTATATTATCCCGGGGTGGTTCCCATTCCTGGTTCCTTTGGTAACGTGTTCCACGTCATATTTTCATGCATTTTCGGACCAAGTCTGTATTCGTATGTGGTCGTACTGAATTGAATTGGGCGACTGTGTGCACTCTCGCCGAGAAATACAGAAACATACTATGTTGTTGAACATGTTCCTAATCGATATGCATTTTGCCTGCAGTTATAATGCATTTTAGTATTTTGTGTTGAAATAAACCCCTTTTTGTCTACGCACGGGTCCAGCTCCGAACTGTCTTAGTTCGTTCCACTCCATCCATGGCAGTTTATGAAGAGAGGTAAGTGAGGTAGGTATTTGTAATTTATGTCGTGTATCCTGATGTGTTGTTTTTATTATTTTATTGTGTCTATTTCTGCTATCCCCAACGGCCGTAGCCGTGTAGAAACCTCGGATCCCGTTGTGATCTCCGAAGTTGAGAAATATTGGGCGTGGTGATTTGGATAGGTTGCCACGCACTGTTGGTGGGGTATAAGGGAATGGAGGAGCGGAAAGGAACTGGCCACCCTACCGTACATAAAATCCGGCTCAGGCACACCTCTGCGGAGGTTCGGACCTGCCTTCGGCAGAATACACCTTTACCTTACTTCTGCTATCAATACATGCGCTAATTATCATCGTTGAATTTCGCACTTTTTTAAATCGGCACTATATCAAATTTTCCTCTTACGTAGGACACACAGTTCAGTATATTGATGCCCACTGTCTATCGCAACATTTATCTCCATAACGCATAGTCTACGTCCTAACTCTTACCGTAGAGACCAGCAAAACGGTAATGAGACGTAAATTTCTGACATTAGGTTACAATCGTAGATGACGCTCGTCGTCGTTTACCACTTCATGCAGGATTAACTAATCCCCGTGAT